>NW_026525082.1:255000-277500 GCF_943734705.1 Anopheles coustani | reverse complement strand
ACGGCCGAAGCGGCGTGGACCAGTGGAGGACTACACAATCATGAGGTTTGATATCGACTTGTGTGTTTCAATAGGATACCGATGGTATGGTTTGAACCGATTTGATTTAGCCATTCTGAAGTCATCACTTGGTTGAAGCGCTGAACTAGGGAGGCATCGTTTACATATATATTGGTTTTCGCATGCTCTACTAGGTTAATGTCATGAGGTTGGCTATCGAGCATGCCCAAGTGATGACTTGATTGTGTGCTTGCTTGAATTCTTCACATTTCATACCATCGGTTAGTTGTCGAATCATTCCTCGATCATAACCTTCGTTCTTGGTTCATGTATGCTCTCTTCCACATAGGGCAAGCTAGAATTAACTATCTTACCCAGGACCGCCGAAGCAGCGTGGACCAGGGGAGAACTATACTTTGTCTTGTATGCCCTCTTCCACATAGGGCAAGCTAGAATTAACTATCTTACCCAGGACCGCCGAAGCAGCGTGGACCAGTGGAGGACTATACTTTGTTCATTACACCACAGTATTAAGTATGGTGTCCTCTTCCACATAGGGCAAGCTAGAACTAACTATCTTACCCAGGACCGCCGAAGCAGTGTGGACCAGGGGAGGACTATACTTTATACTTCACACACTAGCCATATTGAAGTCATCACTTGGTTGAAGCACTGAACTAGGGCGAGTCTATCGTTTACTTTGCATTGGGATAATACGCTGCATGCTCTCTTAGGTTAATGTCATGTGGTTGGCTATAGAGCATGCCCAAGTGATGACTTTGTTTAAAGCTCAACAGGTAGAGTATTATGTCCTCTTCCACATAGGGCAAGCTAGAATTAACTATCTTACCCAGGACCGCCGGAGCAGCGTGGACCAGGGGAGAACTATACTTTGTCTTGTATGCCCTCTTCCACATAGGGCAAGCTAGAATTAACTATCTTACCCAGGACCGCCGAAGCAGCGTGGACCAGGGGAGAACTATACTTTGTCTTGTATGCCCTCTTCCACATAGGGCAAGCTAGAATTAACTATCTTACCCAGGACCGCCGAAGCAGTGTGGACCAGGGGAGGACTATACTTTATACTTCACACACTAGCCATATTGAAGTCATCACTTGGTTGAAGCACTGAACTAGGGCGAGTCTATCGTTTACTTTGCATTGGGATAATACGCTGCATGCTCTCTTAGGTTAATGTCATGTGGTTGGCTATAGAGCATGCCCAAGTGATGACTTTGTTTAAAGCTCAACAGGTAGAGTATTATGTCCTCTTCCACATAGGGCAAGCTAGAATTAACTATCTTACCCAGGACCGCCGGAGCAGCGTGGACCAGGGGAGAACTATACTTTGTCTTGTATGCCCTCTTCCACATAGGGCAAGCTAGAATTAACTATCTTACCCAGGACTGCAAAGCAGCGTGGACCAGTGGAGGACTATACTTTGTTCATTACACCACAGTATTAAGTATGGTGTCCTCTTCCACATAGGGCAAGCTAGAACTAACTATCTTACCCAGGACCGCCGAAGCAGTGTGGACCAGGGGAGGACTATACTTTATACTTCACACACTAGCCATACTGAAGTCATCACTTGGTTGAAGCGCTGAACTACGGCGGGGTAATCGTTTACAGGTTATAATCATATAGCTGCATGCTCATTAGTAGATAATGGAATATTGTATGGCAATATGAGCATGCCCAAGTGATGACTTTGTTTCAAGCTCAACAGGTAGGGTATTGAGTCCTCTTCCACATAGGGCAAGCTAGAATGAACTATCTTACCCAGGACCGCCGGAGCAGCGTGGACCAGTGGAGGACTCTATACTTTATACTTCACACCACAGTATTGAGTACGACTTGCATAAAGCCCCTAATGAGAACCACGAGGGCTCTCTCAATGTAGAACCACGAGGGCTCTAGTACCGATTCTCTCGGTACGGCTTGGTCCGTGTTCCTTTATGCTTGTACTCTTAGAAAGTCTCAACCCGGAGGTCTTGACTTTGATTGTCATAGTTGGACTACGACGGGGCATCCGACCATTGCTGATCGAACACCCCTGATTCACCATCTTTCGGGTAGGCGGTACGCGTACCTCCGGACGCGGAAGTCTCAACCCGGAGGTCTTGACTTTGATTGTCATAGTTGGACTACGACGGGGCATCCGACCATTGCTGATCGAACACCCCTGATTCATCATCTTTCGGGTAGGCGGTGCGCGCACCTCCGACGCGGAAGTCTCAACCCGGAGGTCTTGACTTTGATTGTCATAGTTGGACTACGACGGGGTATCCGACTCATCGAATACCCCAGAAGCACACCATCTTTCGGGTAGGCGGTACGCGTACCTCCGGACGCGGAAAGTCTCAACCCGGAGGTCTTGACTTTGGTTGTCATAGTTGGACTATGACGGGGCATCCGACCATTGCTGATCGAACACCCCTGTTACACCATCTTTCGGATAGGCGGTGCGCGACACCACCGACGCGGAAAGTCTCAACCCGGAGGTCTTGACTTTGTATTGTTGGATAGTCCTCTTCCACTATAGGGCAAGCTGGAAATATTCCATTTTACCCAGGACTGCCGAGGCAGCGTGGACCAGGGGAGAACTTCACGGAATCTTCAGGCATCCATGATTGCCATAGTGCGTAAGCCGCCGCTGTGTGCGTCAACTCGTTCCCCGTGAGGAGGAGTCTAGCCGCCGCTAAAAGACGAAGCATTAAGTGTCCTCATTCCACTATAGGGCAAGCTAGAATGAACTATCTTACCCAGGACCGCCGAAGCAGCGTGGACCAGGCGAGGACTATACTTTATACTTCACACCACAGTATTGAGTACGACTTGCATAAAGCCCCTAATGAGAACCACGAGGGCTCTCTCAATGTAGAACCACGAGGGCTCTAGTACCGATTCTCTCGGTACGGCTTGGTCCGTGTTCCTTTATGCTTGTACTCGCGGAAAGTCTCAACCCGGAGGTCTTGACTTTGATTGTCATAGTTTTACTACGACGGGGCATCCGACCATTGCTGACCGAACACCCCTGATTCATCATCTTTCGGATAGGAGGTGCGCCCACCTCCGACGCGGAAGTCTCAACCCGGAGGTTCGGACTTAGAGTTTTTCCCATTTAAAAGTTTTTCTCTTAGCCATACTGAAGTCATCACTTGGTGAACGATTGAACTAGGGCGGGTTAATCGTTTATAGGTATCATGTGGTTTGCATGCTCTCTTAGGTTAAGGTCATGTGGTTGGCTATCGAGCATGCCCAAGTGATGACTTTGTTTCACGCTTGCTTGATTTCTTCAAGATTCCCTGTTATATAGTGTAATCATTCGAGAACAGGGAATCTTTGGTTTTGCTCAACAGGTATTGGATGTCAACTTGGTATCTAGATCGCATTAAGTCTCAACCCTTAGGTTCGGACTTGTATAGTGACATCTTGTTACGGTCTTGAGTCTCAACCCGCAGGTTCGGACTACTTAGTGTTTGATCGAATATAATATGGCAACTTGTGCCTAAGTCTCAACCCGCAGGTTCGGACTTCTGTTTATTTGGCCAATGTATGTATAAGGCAACTTGTGCCTAAGTCTCAACCCGCAGGTTCGGACTTGTGTATTTGTTCGATGTCATGTATAAGGCAACGTGTGCCTAAGTCTCAACCCGCAGGTTCGGACTTGTTAGTGTTTCGTCAACTTTCATATGGCAACTTGTGCCTAAGTCTCAACCCGCAGGTTCGGACTTGTGTATTTGTTCGAAGTCATGTATAAGGCAACTTGTGCCTAAGTCTCAACCCGCAGGTTCGGACTTGTGTATTTGTTCGAAGTCATGTATAAGGCAACGTGTGCCTAAGTCTCAACCCGCAGGTTCGGACTTGTTAGTGTTTCGTCAACTTTCATATGGCAACTTGTGCCTAAGTCTCAACCCGCAGGTTCGGACTTCTATAGTGTTTCGTCAATTATCATATGGCAACTTGTGCCGAAGTCTCAACCCGCAGGTTCGGACTTCTGGAAGGATCACTTGGCCACTAATGATCCTTCCGCAGGTTCACCTACGGAAACCTTGTTACGACTTTTACTTCCTCTAAATCATCAAGTTCGGTCAACTTCGATAAAGCAGACGCGGTTCACGAGGATCCAGCGAACGATCATCTCCAAAGACCTCACTAAATAATCCATCGGTAGTAGCGACGGGCGGTGTGTACAAAGGGCAGGGACGTATTCAACGCTGGCTGATGACCAGCACTTACTAGAAGTTCCGAGTTCATATGGACCATTGCAATCCATAATCCCTACTAAGTGAGTATTTGAGTGATTTCCCGTTCCTCTCGGAATAGGAGACACGCTGCTACCCACATTGTAGCACGCGTGTAGCCCAGAACATCTAAGGGCATCACGGACCTGTTATCGCTCGATCTCATTTTGCTAAACACAAATTGTCCTGCTAAGCAGCGTACCGTAAGTGCACTTGCGCACACGAACAGCGAAGGTGTCAGGTCATACTCCACCGAAAGGTCCTAACCCGTTCCAATCGGCATCGACGCATTAACGCTGACTGCGTTCTAGTTAGCATATGTGAGTCACGTTCGTTATCGGAATTAACCAGACAAATCAATCCACGAACTAAGAACGGCCATGCACCACTACCCTTAAATTTGAGAAAGAGCTATTAATCTGTCTCACCTCCATAAGTTCGGACCTGGTAAGTTTTCCCGTGTTGAGTCAAATTGAACCGCAAGCTCCATTTCATTGTGGTGCCCTTCCGTCAATTCCTTTAAGTTTCAACTTTGCAACCATACTTCCCCCGGAACCTGACTTTGGTTTCCCGGAAGCTACTGAGAGCACCTGGTTGTAGCGTCTCCCAATTGCTAGTTGGCATCGTTTACGGTTAGAACTAGGGCGGTATCTAATCGCCTTCGATCCTCTAACTTTCGTTCTTGATTAAAGAAAGCATCCTTGACAAATGCCTTCGCTTTAGTTAGTCTTACGACGGTCTACGAATTTCACCTCTCGCGCCGTAATACTAGTGTCCCCAACTACTTCTGTTAATCATTACCTCCGGTCTGAGTACAAACCAATGAAAGATTAGACCAAGGTCGTATTCCATTATTCCATGCAAGATTATTCTAGGGCGTTTGGGCACCCTGCTTTAAGCACTCTAATTTGTTCAAGGTAAACGTGAGCGGTCGAGCTCTATGTTACACTTGCACCCGTTGAAGGGCACACCATGACACAGACTTGGTGCCCTACCACACCATTGAGTCGCAACCAGATTCCGACTTGGCCCACCGACCACGGGTTGACCGGGTCGGCGGAGCCGGACTGTGTTGGACAAGTATCAACTTCGAACGTTTTAACCGCAACAATTTTAATATACGCTAGTGGAGCTGGAATTACCGCGGCTGCTGGCACCAGACTTGCCCTCCACTTGATCCTCGTAGAAGGATTTATGCTCTACTCATTCCAATTATGAAACATCATTAAAGAGTTTCATATTGTTATTTCTCGTCACTACCTCCCCGTCCCGGGATTGGGTAATTTACGCGCCTGCTGCCTTCCTTGGATGTGGTAGCCATTTCTCAGGCTCCCTCTCCGGAATCGAACCCTGATTCCCCGTTACCCGTTGCAACCATGGTAGTCCTCTATACTACCATCCATAGTTGATAGGGCAGATATTTGCGAGATCTGTCGTCGGTGCGAGACCATACGATCAGCATCATTATCCAGACTTCAACTCAATGACACGGAGAACCCGCGATTGGTTTGACTAATAAGTGCACCAGTTCCCGCGAGGGTCCTGGCATGTTGCATGTATTAGCTCTAGATTTTCCACAGTTATCCAAGTAACTAGGTTGATGATCTCGTAAATTATAGCTGTTATACTGAGCCTTATGCGGTTTCACATTAAATCTGTTTGTACTTAGACATGCATGGCTTAACCTTTGAGACGAGCGTATATTACTGGTAGGATCAACCAGAATTCCGACTTTGCGTTCGAATGTTCATTGTCCCATTGCACCCGGAGGAGCAAACACCACGTTCTATATGTTGTCAAGTCCGGTAGCACACGGGAGGCGAGCCCCCGTGCGAACCTCATTGCCCTCGTATCACACACACCCGATGCACCGGACAGGCACTTGAGCGGCATTCGACTCCGCTAAGCACACGTGCGCCCGATTGTGCATGCGCTGACGGGGCCTTCATACCCCTACCACAGCGACCTTATGCCAAACTTCCATGAATACTTAGGTGAGCTGACAAGGGCCTTCATTTCCCTACCATCAACTAAAGGACACGCTAGGCGCGTCCGATCATTGCAACTGCGGGGCTTTCATACCCCAATCACCACAGTACGCAATTCACCAGAGTTTAATCACAACCCCCCCGGACATGGCACACTATTAACTTGCAACAAAACTTAGTGTGTGCCGGGCACATCGGTTCCACAAAATCATTCCCGATGTACCCCAATTGGGGTTGCGAACGCATTCACGGTCCTCTGACACACCCAACCAAGCGTGGATACTACATACCTCAAACACCCAGTACACTAACAGACAAATCAATATATGGTTGCTTTCCCCCAGACATTTGCCAATCACTTGGCACCCGGACGGGAACTCGCTCCTGATTGCGCCATTGCCACCCATTTGCCAAGAGCGAGTTCTGTATGTAGATTTCATTTGGAAAGACAACCGTGTACTGGATATTCTATCCGACGATTACAGATGACGAGTACGAGACTCGACTACACTCACGGATAATACATTTTGGGTCGAGATTGCTTTCGGGGTTTTCGATTGGTCTTGCGCTTGTAAACGTATAACTTTGACTTGTGGTAACCTCGGTATGTTAGTCGATCACGTGGTTGTGAACTGGTAAGGGTGAGCAATCTGTTCACTTGCACTCTGGGTAGGAATAGGTGAGCGCTATAGGTTAAGATCATTGTATGGTTCCATCGTGATGACTTTCGCTAGATAGTAGGATGTTTGGATAGTTATAACGTTTTTGGCCATTTGTTCATAGTGTTCAGTCCATTGAGGAATTCGATTGGTCTTTGCTTCACACACGTGGTCGATATCACTTGGATGTGAACTAGGGTGAGAATAAGGTGTTCACTAGTGCTCTTAGGTTTTGGATCAGTACTGAGCACTTGATTGGTTTCGCATAATATGTATCCATAGTGATGACTCTTTCCAGCTTAAGATTTCGTTACCGGTTTCGAATCCTCCCCACGTTCGCTTTTACTTGGTTAGGTTTTCGAGTGTAGATTTGAAAGCAATCTCATGTATGTATCCCATCTGATATAAGCCACTGACAGTTCATGTCACCTCGTTCAACTCTCGCTGGGTCACAGAAGTATGTTACTGCGCCCATTATCCCTACTCGGATAGGTTCGGTTCGTTCGTTTTATACTACGGTGAGTAAACTCAATTTGTGCATCGCATAGCCATGGAAAGCAAGCTTTCGCGGGCCTCTTCGACTGTTTTGATACGAGCTGTGCCCGTGATGCTTGTCATCCCAGGATACTAGACCCCTTTGGACGACCGCATGACCATCAGAAAGTAAATTCCACGTTCGATTTGGGGTGTGAACCCCGAACATAAAGTCTTTGTGTAGAACCACGAGGGCTCTATAGTACCGATTCTCTCGGTACGCTTGGTCCGTGTTCCTTTATGTTCGTACTCTTGTGAATAAGATTCACGTTCGTTTTGGGATATTTGCTACTGTCACCGTTTGAGTACTATGGGGCTTGAACCCCTAACATAAAGTCTTTGTGTAGAACCACGAGGGTTCTATAGTACCGATTCTCTCGGTACGCTTGGTCCGTGTTCCTTTATGTTCGTACTCTTGTGTGTATAATATTCATGTTCGGTTTGGGATATTTGCTACTTTCACCAGGGTCCCGTTCTTCATACAAGTCTGCCTTGCTAATGTGGTAACTTTATAGTGTAGTTCTGACATCCCAATTTTGGGACTTAGCCGATTTTTCGTATATTTCCATATGACCCATAGGGTCCCTTTCTTCATACAAGCTTGCCTAGGGCGATCGGTCAAAACTTGTCTTACTATTCGATTGGTCTTCGCACTTTCACCCTAGGCAGTTTGCCTAGGTGTAGCTTCTTGAGGAGGTCAAAACCCAAAATAAGGAGGTTCAGCCGACCCAAAAACCTCCCCTGTCTAAACTACACTAACCAGATTTTTCAGGGTCCTCACCGTCATACAACTTTGCCTAGGTCACTTGTTCTCTTGACTTAGGCCATCTGACTTGGTCCGTGTTTCTTGCTAGGGTTCACCTAGGTACTTTGCCTTGCTTGATGTGGTAACTTTTTAGTGTAGTTCAGACATCCCAATTTTGGGACTTAGCCGATTTTTCATGTATTTCCATATGACCCATAGGGTCCCTTTCTTCATACAAGCTTGCCTAGGGCGATCGGTCAAAACTTGTCTTACTATTCGATTGGTCTTCGCACTTTCACCCTAGGCAGTTTGCCTAGGTGTAGCTTCTTGAGGAGGTCAAAACCCAAAATAAGGAGGTTCAGCCGACCCAAAAACCTCCCCTGTCTAAACTACACTAACCAGATTTTTCAGGGTCCTCACCGTCATACAACTTTGCCTAGGTCACTTGTTCTCTTGACTTAGGCCATCTGACTTGGTCCGTGTTTCTTGCTAGGGTTCACCTAGGTACTTTGCCTTGCTTGATGTGGTAACTTTTTAGTGTAGTTCAGACATCCCAATTTTGGGACTTAGCCGATTTTTCATGTATTTCCATATGACCCATAGGGTCCCTTTCTTCATACAAGCTTGCCTAGGGCGATCGGTCAAAACTTGTCTTACTATTCGATTGGTCTTCGCACTTTCACCCTAGGCAGTTTGCCTAGGTGTAGCTTCTTGAGGAGGTCAAAACCCAAAATAAGGAGGTTCAGCCGACCCAAAAACCTCCCCTGTCTAAACTACACTAACCAGATTTTTCAGGGTCCTCACCGTCATACAACTTTGCCTAGGTCACTTGTTCTCTTGACTTAGGCCATCTGACTTGGTCCGTGTTTCTTGCTAGGGTTCACCTAGGTACTTTGCCTTGCTTGATGTGGTAACTTTTTAGTGTAGTTCAGACATCCCAATTTTGGGACTTAGCCGATTTTTCATGTATTTCCATATGACCCATAGGGTCCCTTTCTTCATACAAGCTTGCCTAGGGCGATCGGTCAAAACTTGTCTTACTATTCGATTGGTCTTCGCACTTTCACCCTAGGCAGTTTGCCTAGGTCTGTCTTCTTGAGGAGGCCAAAACCCGAAATAAGGAGGTTCAGCCGACCCAGAAACCTCCCCTGTCTGAACTACACTAACCCGATTTTTCAGGGTCCTCAGCGCCATACAACTTTGCCTAGGTCACTTGTACTCTTGACTTAGGCCATCTGACTTGGTCCGTGTTTCTTCCTAGGGTTCACCTAGGTACTTTGCCTTGCTTGCTGTGGTAACTTTTTAGTGTAGTTCAGACATCCCAATTTTGGGACTTAGCCGATTTTTCATGTATTTCCATATGACCCATAGGGTCCCTTTCTTCATACAAGCTTGCCTAGGGCGATCGGTCAAAACTTGTCTTACTATTCGATTGGTCTTCGCACTTTCACCCTAGGCAGTTTGCCTAGGTGTAGCTTCTTGAGGAGGTCAAAACCCAAAATAAGGAGGTTCAGCCGACCCAAAAACCTCCCCTGTCTAAACTACACTAACCAGATTTTTCAGGGTCCTCACCGTCATACAACTTTGCCTAGGTCACTTGTTCTCTTGACTTAGGCCATCTGACTTGGTCCGTGTTTCTTCCTAGGGTTCACCTAGGTACTTTGCCTTGCTTGGTGTGGTAACTTTTTAGTGTAGTTCTGACATCCTCATTTTGGGACTTAGCCGATTTTTCGTAAAATACCATATGACCCATATGGGTCCTTTCCTTCATATAAGTTTGCCTTGCTTGGTATGGTAACATTTGAGTGTAGTTCTGACATCATCATTTTGGGACTTAGCCGATTTTTCGTAAAATACCATATGACCCATATGGGTCCTTTGCTTCATATAAGTTTGCCTTGCTTGGTGTGGTAACATTTGAGTGTAGTTCTGACATCCCCATTTTGGGACTTAGCCGATTTTTCAATCAATACCATATGACCCATCAGGGTCCTTTGCTTCATATAAGTTTGCCTTGCTTGGTGTGGTAACATTTGAGTGTAGTTCTGACATCCCCATTTTGGGACTTAGCCGATTTTTCAATCAATACCATATGACCCATCAGGGTCCTTTGCTTCATATAAGTTTGCCTTGCTTGGTGTGGTAACATTTGAGTGTAGTTCTGACATCCCCATTTTGGGACTTAGCCGATTTTTCGTAAAATACCATATGACCCATCAGGGTCCTTGCCTTCATATAAGTTTGCCTTGCTTGGTGTGGTAACATTTGAGTGTAGTTCTGACATCCCCATTTTGGGACTTAGCCGATTTTTCGTAAAATACCATATGACCCATATGGGTCCTTTGCTTCATATAAGTTTGCCTTGCTTGGTGTGGTAACATTTGAGTGTAGTTCTGACATCCCCATTTTGGGACTTAGCCGATTTTTCGATCCATACCATATGACCCATCAGGGTCCTTTGCTTCATATAAGTTTGCCTTGCTTGGTGTGGTAACATTTGAGTGTAGTTCTGACATCATCATTTTGGGACTTAGCCGATTTTTCGTAAAATACCATATGACCCATATGGGTCCTTTGCTTCATATAAGTTTGCCTTGCTTGGTGTGGTAACATTTGAGTGTAGTTCTGACATCCCCATTTTGGGACTTAGCCGATTTTTCAATCAATACCATATGACCCATCAGGGTCCTTTGCTTCATATAAGTTTGCCTTGCTTGGTGTGGTAACATTTGAGTGTAGTTCTGACATCACCATTTTGGGACTTAGCCGATTTTTCGATCCATACCATATGACCCATCAGGGTCCTTTCCTTCATATAAGTTTGCCTTGCTTGGTGTGGTAACATTTGAGTGTAGTTCTGACATCCCCATTTTGGGACTTAGCCGATTTTTCGTAAAATACCATATGACCCATCAGGGTCCTTTGCTTCATATAAGTTTGCCTTGCTTGGTATGGTAACATTTGAGTGTAGTTCTGACATCATCATTTTGGGACTTAGCCGATTTTTCGTAAAATACCATATGACCCATATGGGTCCTTTGCTTCATATAAGTTTGCCTTGCTTGGTGTGGTAACTTTTTAGTGTAGTTCTGACATCCCCATTTTGGGACTTAGCCGATTTTTCGTAAAATACCATATGACCCATCAGGGTCCTTGCCTTCATATAAGTTTGCCTTGCTTGGTGTGGTAACATTTGAGTGTAGTTCTGACATCCCCATTTTGGGACTTAGCCGATTTTTCGATCAATACCATATGACCCATCAGGGTCCTTTGCTTCATATAAGTTTGCCTTGCTTGGTGTGGTAACATTTGAGTGTAGTTCTGACATCATCATTTTGGGACTTAGCCGATTTTTCGTAAAATACCATATGACCCATCAGGGTCCTTGCCTTCATATAAGTTTGCCTTGCTTGGTATGGTAACATTTGAGTGTAGTTCTGACATCATCATTTTGGGACTTAGCCGATTTTTCGTAAAATACCATATGACCCATATGGGTCCTTTGCTTCATATAAGTTTGCCTTGCTTGGTGTGGTAACACATGAGTGTAGTTCTGACATCCCCATTTTGGGACTTAGCCGATTTTTCGTAAAATACCATATGACCCATCAGGGTCCTTTGCTTCATATAAGTTTGCCTTGCTTGGTGTGGTAACATTTGAGTGTAGTTCTGACATCCCCATTTTGGGACTTAGCCGATTTTTCGATCAATACCATATGACCCATCAGGGTCCTTTGCTTCATATAAGTTTGCCTTGCTTGGTGTGGTAACATTTGAGTGTAGTTCTGACATCCCCATTTTGGGACTTAGCCGATTTTTCGTAAAATACCATATGACCCATCAGGGTCCTTGCCTTCATATAAGTTTGCCTTGCTTGGTGTGGTAACATTTTAGTGTAGTTCTGACATCACCATTTTGGGACTTAGCCGATTTTTCGTAAAATACCATATGACCCATCAGGGTCCTTTGCTTCATATAAGTTTGCCTTGCTTGGTGTGGTAACACATGAGTGTAGTTCTGACATCCCCATTTTGGGACTTAGCCGATTTTTCGTAAAATACCATATGACCCATCAGGGTCCTTTGCTTCATATAAGTTTGCCTTGCTTGGTGTGGTAACATTTGAGTGTAGTTCTGACATCCCCATTTTGGGACTTAGCCGATTTTTCGATCAATACCATATGACCCATCAGGGTCCTTTGCTTCATATAAGTTTGCCTTGCTTGGTGTGGTAACATTTGAGTGTAGTTCTGACATCCCCATTTTGGGACTTAGCCGATTTTTCGATCAATACCATATGACCCATCAGGGTCCTTTCCTTCATATAAGTTTGCCTTGCTTGATGTGGTAACACATGAGTGTAGTTCTGACATCCCCATTTTGGGACTTAGCCGATTTTTCGATCCATCCCATATGACCCATCAGGGTCCTTTTTCTTCATATAAGTTTCCCAAGACTTAGTGCTTTTTTCCTTTGGACACCAATATCACCCTTGCGGGTATCTTTGATCTTCTCACTTTGTATTGGCCGAATGTAGGTCTTGCCATGCCAAACATATAATTGTTCTACACCAAGTCTCTATCTCGTACCGCCAGCTCGGTACATTCGATTAACCTGCCCTTAAGGCACCCGGGACTTAGCCATTTTTTCACATTTTTCATGATTTTGAGGCAACTTTTCTCGACTTTGTCACCTTATATCACCAAGATCCTTTCCCTTTAGCGCTTCACTCTGTTCGTATGATATTTAGCGCTGACTATCACCTTTCTGTCGCTGAGCTCAACTTCTTATTCGGTGCCATAGAGCCAGAGATATTTGGTGTATGCTGTTATAAGGGAAGTTTGTCACTTTTTCAAAGGCCCACATTGGGACGCCCATATCTCACCTTCAGGTATCTTCGATCTTCTTGTCGTCTATGGACGAAACTTAGGCCTTGTCTTGGCCAACTTATAAATGTTCTACGGCCAAGCCGTATCTCTTACCGCCAGCCCGGTATTCATGGACTTAGTTGGATTTTCGCCTCTCGTGGTAACAATTTCAGACTTTGACTCACAATAACACCCAAACGGTCACATGCTAGCGCTTTGCTTGGAAGGAATTATAGTTAGCGCTACCTTTTCTCTTTCCATCGATACCTTGTTCGTTCCATTCCATGCCATACAGCCGAAGTTATGATGTTTCCCGTTTTCCATATCATGTGGAGCTTATGCTCTGGGAAAACCATCTAACACCTGTACCACCCTTTTAGGTACCACCGATCTCGAGACTATGTTCGGGCCAAATATAGGTTATAACATGCCCAACTTATAATTGTTCTACACCAAGTCTCTATCTCTTACCGCCTGCTCGGTATTTTACTCGTAAGTCCAAATTTCACAACTTGTACTTTTTGGCCCAATGTACTCGAGTTTCAATTTTGGTAACATTTTTCGACTTTGACGCTTAATAACTTCCAAATCATGCTAGTTAGCGCTTTGCTTTCTTCTAGTCGTATCTAGCGCTGGGTGTTACCTTTCCAAAACACATCCTAGCTTTACAATCCATGCCATACAGCCGGAGCTACATGGTGCACAAGTCAAATCCATTTTAGCCATGTTTCATTTTTGCCAATTTTTGACCACTCGTATCACCCTTCCAGAGTGGTCCGATCTTCTCGCTGTCTATGGACGACTTTTAGGTCTCGTAGAGGCAAACTTATAAGTATTCTACGTCAACCCGCTATCTCTTACCGCCTGCTCGGTATTCTTGGTCTTGTGTGATTTTTGGAAATTTTGGTATTATTTTTCCACTTTGTCGCTTAATAACTCAGTTTTGCTCAACACTTAGCGCTTCGGTTGTTTGGGATTATAGTTAGCGCTCGGTTCGACCTTTCCAACACTGATCTTAGCATGTCGATCCGTTCCATACAGCCTGAGTTATTCGCGATACCGTGTTTCAACCCATTTCTCAAGTCTCGTTTTGGTCCAACTTTGAACCAGCCATATCACCCTGATGGGTACCTCCGATCTTCTCGCTCTATATTGGCCAAAGTTAGGTCTTGTGGTAACGTACTTATGATTGTTCTACGCCGTGTTCGTAGCTCTTATCGTTCGCCCGCTATTTTCGATCATAAGGTGAATTTTCGCCTCTAAACCACCATTTTTCACCTTTGCCCTCTAATATGACCGACTTGCTCAACACCTAGCGCTTCGCTTGGTAGGACACATAGCTAGCGCTCGTCAAGACCTTTCCAACGCATATCCAAGCTTTCCGATCCGAGCCATACAGCCTGAGCTATAGGCGATACCGTTTTTCCCATTTTCTTGGTCACATGCACTTTAGGGTACCCCTTTTTGCCTTTGACCCTTAATACCTCCTCCGGGTCACTAGTAGGCGCTTAGCTTGGTAGGAAACATAGCTAGAGCAGGCCTTCACCTTTCCAAAACTGCCGAAAGTGTACCGATCCGACATCTAGAACCAAAGTTATGGTCAGTCCCATCATGCTCTACTTTCATGGTCAACCTCCACCAAGCACACCTAGGTTGGACCAACTTTCACCAACTCATCTCGAACCCCAAATTTGCTTCGACCTACTAGGTTTCCCTAGTAAAGTGGTCAAAACATCCATTACAACACGACTGGTCTTTCTGGTGGTCGACCTAGGCGACTTTGTTCGACGACCACCACCCCATGGAACTAAAAGACGTCCCTTGATACGGACCACCGATACATTTTCCGGCCTGTCTAAACTACACTCATCGAAATTTTTTTGGGTCCCCACCGTCATACAAGTTTGCCTAGGTCAAGTTTTTCTTCCGGATCGGCCGCGGACCTCACTTTTCATTATCTAGGGAGGCCATAGGGCCCCAAAAGGGGTTTTTTAAAATTTTCGACACTTTCGACTTTGGTCGGATTTTTTCCGATTTTGGTCCGACCTAGGGACTTGGTGGTCCAAGGAGCCTCGGGACCAAACTTTTTTCTCAGGGGTCCCTACCTCCATACAACTTTGCCTAGGTCAATTTTTTGTTCCAAATCGACCGCGGATTTCACTTTTCAATATCTGGGGCTCGTGTAGAGTCCGAATATGAGGTTTTCTCATTTTTCGACATTTTCGACTTTTTTCGACTTTTTTCGGGTTTTTCGACCTAGGGGTCCGCCGAACAAATTTTGGGTCAAAAATTTTTATTGAACTAGTCGAAAGTACGCAAAAAGATAAGACTTTTTGCCGAAGACACCATGCCCCGGAACCGACTCCTTCCCCTTCAAAATTGGGGACAAACGTGATTTTTGAAACTTTTCCTTAGGGAGCCCAAGACTTAGAAAATTTTCAAATTCTCGATTTTTCGATTGCGAGCTAGCGCTTTGCGGTCTTCGGCAATGTTGTAGATCTCGACGAGATAAGACTTTTTGGTCAAGGGACATTTTGCCCTCCGACCCCTCCTTCCCCCCGCAAATCGCCCCCCAAAGTGCAATTTTTGCATTTTCACCTCTTTGCACGCACTGTTCGGCCCAAATGGCCACTTTCTATGGGTCTGAGCGCTTTGCGGTCTTCGGCAAACTTTTAGAGCGTACCAAGCCCTAATTATAATTCTTCTACACCACCTTCGTACCTCTTCATCCCTGGCCGCTATTCGCGTACCAAGGTAATTTTTGTTCATTTTGTCAACATTTTTCATCTTTGACTGCTTATATCGGCCTTGCCATGAACCGATAGCGCTTCGCTGTGTTCTAACGTAAGTTAGTACTGCTCAATACCTTTCCAAATCATGTCTTAGATTGTCATTTGCTTGCATACAGCCGGAGCTATGAGCGATACCGTAAAAAAAACCGAAACTTGGAAAAATCCTTTGATCGCCCATATCCCCCCTTTGGGGGCCAGATATCGAAAAAAGTTCTGATTCAAAAAGTTGCGCATTAACGTGTTCTAGTTATGCCTAGAACATTTCACTTCGCTAGCTGGCCTGCAACTTAGCCGTAATTGGGATTTTAGGGTGTTCTTGGAGGGCCCATTTCCTGCGACTTGGTATCTTTTGGGCCCAATGTTTCTCTAATATCTCCACGAGTTTTCCAGATAGCCTTTTCAAACTTTCAGGGTGCCTAGAACACCTCAAGACCTTTCCAACGCTATGCCGTTTGCCTCGCTCGGACATCTACAGCCAAAGTTATTCGAGGTACACGGTACCTTACCCTGTTTTCTCAGTACTTGGTCGAAAATTTCGATCAGCCATATGACCGACTTGGACAACCCTGAGCGGGTTGGCCCCATATAACTAAACTTTCGTCTCGTGGAGGCAAACTTATAAATATTCCACGTCAACTCGCTATCTCGTACCGCCTTGACGGTATACTTGGTCCAAGGGCCATTTCCAGCGACTTGGTCGCAATTTCGCTCTAAGTTTCGCTAATACCTTCGTCCGTGGACATGGTGATTTTTTGTTCGTATTTTTCCTTGATAGTCCCACTCAAGACTATTCCATACCAGAGCCAAGCGTCCCGCTAAGTGCCATACAGCCTGAGCAGTAATTCATGAAAGGTACCTCTACCAGTTTTTGCCATACTTGGGTACAAACTTTGTATCGCCCATATCTCCACTTTGGAGGCCAGCCAGCACCTTTGCCCCATACACTTTTTTCTTGGTCATACCATGCACTAAATATAATTGTTCTACGCCAACTTGCTATCTCTTCTCTAACTTGCCGTTATTCTTGGTCCAAGTCCCATTTCATTCGTTTTCGGACCCATTTTGCTATATGTTTCACTAATAGCTTCGGCCATGGACAAGCTGATATTCTGTTTGTATTTTTGCTTGATAGTCCCACTCAAGACCATTCCAAAACACACCGCAACTTGTCGCTCGGTGGCAAACTGACCGAGTTATAATTCATGAAAGATACCTCAACTTGGTACACCATGTGGTCGGCCCAAACCATATACCGACCAAACGACCGACTTGGAGCACCCTGACCGGGTTGCCCCCATATAATGAAAGTTGCGTCTCTACACGCCCAACTTATGAATATTCTACGCCAAGTCGCTATCTCTTACCGGTAAGCCGGTATTCACCTTCCAAGGGTGATTTTGGTCAAGCGCCATTTCCTGCGACTTGGTCCCCGAATTGGACCATCATCACCTAATATCTCCGTGGTCTTTCAACTCAGCCTCATAAAACTTTCAGGGTAGATAGGTCTTCCCAAGACCTTTCCAACGGTGAGCCGTTTGCCTCGCTCGGCCATCTACAGCCGAAGTTATTAATGGTACTTGGTACCTTACCCTGTTTTTTCCATACTTGTTCGTACTTGGGTACAAACTTTGGATCGCCCATATCTCCACTTTGGAGGCCAGCTAGCACCTTGGCCCCATATACTTTTTTGTTGGTCATGCCATGCACCAAATATAATTGTTCTACGCCAACTTGTTATCTCTTCTCTAACTTGCCGTTATTCTTGGTCCAAGTCCCATTTCATTCGTTTTCGGACCCATTTTGCTATATGTTTCACTAATAGCTTCGGCCATGGACAAGCTGATATTCTGTTTGTATTTTTGCTTGATAGTCCCACTCAAGACCATTCCAAAACACACCGCAACTTGTCGCTCGGTGGCAAACTGACCGAGTTATAATTCATGAAAGATACCTCAACTTGGTACACCATGTGGTCGGCAAAAACAATATACCGACCAAACGACCGACTTGGAGCACCCTGACCGGGTTGCCCCCATATAATGAAAGTTGCGTCTCTACACGCCCAACTTATGAATATTCTACGCCAAGTCGCTATCTCTTACCGGTAAGCCGGTATTCACCTTCCAAGGGTGATTTTGGTCAAGTGCCATTTCCTGCGACTTGGTCCCCGAATTGGACCATCATCACCTAATATCTCCGTGGTCTTTCAACTCAGCCTCATAAAACTTTCAGGGTAGATAGGTCTCCCCAAGACCTTTCCAACGGTGAGCCGTTTGCCTCGCTCGGCCATCTACAGCCGAAGTTATTAATGGTACTTGGTACCTTACCCTGTTTTTTCCATACTTGTTCGTACTTGGGTACAAACTTTGGATCGCCCATATCTCCACTTTGGAGGCCAGCTAGCACCTTGGCCCCATATACTTTTTTGTTGGTCATGCCATGCACCAAATATAATTGTTCTACGCCAACTTGCTATCTCTTCTCCAACTTGCCGTTATTCTTGGTCCAATTCCCATTTCATTCGTTTTTGGACCCATTTTGCTATATGTTTCACTAATAGCTTCGGCCATGGACAAGCTGATTTTCGATTGGTATTTTTCCTTGATAGTCCCACTCAAGACCATTCCAAAACACACCGCAGCTTGTCGCTCGGTGGCAAACTGACCAAGTTATAATTCATGAAAGGTACCTCAACTTGGCACACCACGTGGTCGGCCCAAACCATAAACCAACCAAACGACCGACTTGGAGCACCCTGACCGGGTTGGCCCCATATAATAAAAGTTGCGTCTCTACACGCCCAACTTATGAATATTCTACGCCAAGTCGCTATCTCTTACCGGTAAGCCGGTATTCACCTTCCAAGGGTGATTTTGGTCAAGCGCCATTTCCTGCGACTTGGTCCCCGAATTGGACCATCATCACCTAATATCTCCGTGGTCTTTCAACTCAGCCTCATGAAACTTTCAGGGTAGATAGGTCTCCCCAAGACCTTTCCAACGGTGAGCCGTTTGCCTCGCTCGGCCATCTACAGCCGAAGTTATTAATGGTACTTGGTACCTTACCCTGTTTTTTCCATACTTGTTCGTACTTGGGTACAAACTTTGGATCGCCCATATCTCCACTTTGGAGGCCAGCCAGCACCTTGGCCCCATATACTTTTTTGTTGGTGATACCATGCACCAAATATAATTGTTCTACGCAAGCTTGCTATCTCTTCTCCAACTTGCGGTTATTTTTGACTCAAGTCCCATTTCCATAGTTTTTGGTACCAATTTGCTCTATGTTTCGCTAATAGCTTCGCCCAAGGACTTTGTGATTTTTTGTTCGCATTTTTCCTAAATAGTCCCACTCAAGACTATTCCAAATCACACCTTAGCTTGTCGCTCAGTGCCATACAGCCAGAGTTTTAATTCATGAAAGGTACATCACCTTGGTACACCACGTGGTCGGTCCAAACCATCAACCAACCATATGACCGACTTCGAGTCGAGCTAGCGGCTAGGCTCAATATAATGAAATGCGTGTCTTGATGCGGGCTACTGACGGTCTGAACAATGTAGCTCGCTAGCTCGTCTCTAAACTTGTGTTTTGGTCGAATATTGGGTGTTCATGTACCACTTCGGGTAACATGGACTTTGGTGCAACTTTACCACTTGTGCACTTAATAACTTCCCGGTCATTCAAGTCTTTGCCTTCATGCTTTCAGGGTAGTTAGGTCTCGTCGAGACCTTTCCATACATATGCCAAACTCATCGATCGGACATCTATAGCCCGAGTTATTCGCGGTACACCGTACCTTACCCTGTTTTTTCCTCAATTGGGTACAAACCTTGGAACACCCATATCGCCCCTTTAGAGACTAGCTGGCACGTTGGCCTCATATAATGATAAGTGCACCTCAACTAGGGCTACTGACGGTCAGAACATTTCAACTTGCTAGCTCGGGCCCACACTTGTGTTTTTCTCGAATATATGGTTCAAGTGTGCCACTTTGGGCACTTTTGGACATTTTGTCCCCACACAACTTTCTTGCCTTGGTAGATAGGGTCTTGTGATCTTGGGCAAAAAGATGCACCAAGATAAAGTCTAACTTTCGTTCTTGTACCGCAAAGCGCTATCTCAAACACCCGAGGAGATAGAAAGTGATTATGTTCGGTATATCGGTCTTCCATGGCCTACTATGGTAAACCCCTGCAGGTATGCAACCGAAGGTGCTTGGTACATGTATTTGGTGCAATATCGGTGCAAAGTAGGTGTTTCCTTGATCGGGCTATAACTTTCTTGGTTGATGTTGGATTGCTTTGCGGTCTTCGGGGGATAGTTAGGGAACATGTTGGCCAACATTTCCTTATTCCTCAGCCTGGCCGTACCTCTTACCGTCTAGGCGGTATACATGCTCTAAGTTGGAACTTGTGTTCCTTTGGGTAACTTCTCTGACTTTGACGCTTAATAACTTTCGTTCATATGCAGTCTAAGCTCTGCAACTCTCAGGAAAGCTAGTACTACTCATTTCCTTTCCATATCAGTCTTTGGCTTGTCGATCCGATGTCTACAGCCTTACTTATTCACGTTCCCTGTGAAGGTAGGTTTTTGCCCATTTTCCAGTTCATGTGGTAACATTCCCAGACTTTGCCGGCTTTCTCTTCATGTGGTAACTTGCTTGCTCATGTGGTAACTTGGAAGTGTATTTCTGACAGACCCAATCTGGGACTTAGCCGATTTTTCTCTGCATATTATATGGATCCATCACTAGGCCATCTTGCTTGCTCATGTGGTAACTTGGAAGTGTATTTCTGACAGACCCAATCTGGGACTTAGCCGATTTTTCTCTGCATATTATATGGATCCATCACTAGGCCATCTTGCTTGCTCATGTGGTAACTTGGAAGTGTATTTCTGACAGACCCAATCTGGGACTTAGCCGATTTTTCTCTTCATATCATATGGATCCATCACTAGGCCATCTTGCTTGCTTGTGTGGTAACTTGATAGTGTATGTCTGACAGACCCAATCTGGGACTTAGCCGATTTTTCTCTTCATATCATATGGATCCATCACTAGGCCATCTTGCTTGCTTGTGTGGTAACTTGGAAGTGTATTTCTGACAGACCCAATCTGGGACTTAGCCGATTTTTCTCTTCATATCATATGGATCCATCACTAGGCCATCTTGCTTGCTTGTGTGGTAACTTGGAAGTGTATTTCTGACAGACCCAATCTGGGACTTAGCCGATTTTTCTCTTCATATTATATGGATCCTGGACTTAGCCGATTTTTCTCTTCATATCATATGGATCCATCACTAGGCCACCTTGCTTGCTTGTGTGGTAACTTGGAAGTGTATTTCTGACAGACCCAATCTGGGACTTAGCCGATTTTTCTCTTCATATTATATGGATCCTGGACTTAGCCGATTTTTCTCTTCATATCATATGGATCCATCATTAGGCCATCTTGCTTGCTTGTGGGGTAACTTGATAGTGTATTTCCGACAGACCCAATCTCGGACTTAGCCGATTTTTCTCTTCATATTATATGGTTCCATCACTAGGCCATCTTGCTTGCTTGTGTGGTATCTTGAAAGTGTATGTCTGACAGACCCAATCTCGGACTTAGCCGATTTTTCTCTTCATATAATATGGATCCTGGACTTAGCCTGTTATTAGGTTATTATATATGGATCCTGGACTTAGCCGATTATTAGGTTATTATATATGGATCCTGGACTTAGCCGATTTTTCTCTTCATATAATATGGATCCGGGACTTAGCCGATTTTTCTCTTCATATAATATGGATCCTGGACTTAGCCGATTTTTCTCTTCATATAATATGGATCCTGGACTTAGCCGATTATAAGGTTATTATATATGGATCCTGGACTTAGCCGATTTTTCTCTTAATATAATATGGATCCGGGACTTAGCCGATTTTTCTCTTCATATAATATGGATCCGGGACTTAGCCAATTTTTCTCTTCATGTAGTAACGTATGCCAATCGCTCACAAGTCATGGGATAAGGGTACTTGTGTTCTTCCATCTTCTAAGTCCCGCACGGGGACATCGTGATCGCCCCAAGTCCGGAATAGCGCCAAGTCAAGCCCCACGGTGGCCGTGCAGGACCTGTTAGCGGGGGCCCCACTGACAGCACTAATCCGGACTTAGAAATTATATCTTTCTAATCAAACACCACACACGCAACACCACCATACCACCATCTCCTTGCAAGTACCTAAGTACCCGCAACTCCATGGTGAAGGCAATGTCACTCCATCACCAACCTCTTTGCACTGCAAGCACTTGCGTACCCACAACACTCCGAAGATGGCAACGGCGCGCGATGCTCGACTCCACACACCACACCACACCACACCACCGATGGCCAGCCAGCCAGCCAGCCCAGCTAAGGACTAACCAACCAACCAACCACCAATGGCCTAGGCCAGCCAGATCCCACCTTCAAGTCCAAGCACAGCCAAGTGCAAGTACCGCCAAGTGTTCACCAACCAACCAACACACCAGGTCAGTTGGCCGGTACCCACCTTCAAGTGCCATTACCCTCGGGTGCAAGCTCAATCAAGTGTTAACCAACCAACCCGGCCAAGGCAGCCAACAGGCCGGCACCCTACAGCACCGATCCGCCATTACCACCTCAACCGTTGAC
>NW_026525082.1:225000-247500 GCF_943734705.1 Anopheles coustani | reverse complement strand
AACTATCTTACCCAGGACCGCCGAAGCAGCGTGGACCAGGGGAGAACTATACTTTGTCTTGTATGCCCTCTTCCACATAGGGCAAGCTAGAACTAACTATCTTACCCAGGACCGCCGAAGCAGCGTGGACCAGTGGAGGACTATACTTTGTTCATAACACCACAGTATTGAGTAATGTGCCCTCTTCCACATAGGGCAAGCTAGAATGAACTATCTTACCCAGGACCGCCGGAGCAGTGTGGACCAGTGGAGGACTACACAATCATGAGGTTTGATATCGACTTGTGTGTTTCAATAGGGTACCGATGGTATGTTTTGAACCGATTTGATTTAGCCATTCTGAAGTCATCACTTGGTTGAAGCGCTGAACTAGGGAGGGGCATCGTTTACATATATATTGGTTTTCGCATGCTCTACTAGGTTAATGTCATAGGGTTGGCTATCGAGCATGCCCAAGTGATGACTTGATTGTGTGCTTGCTTGAATTCTTCACATTTCATACCATCGGTTAGTTGTCGAATCATTCCTCGATCATAACCTTCGTTCTTGGTTCATGTATGCTCTCTTCCACATAGGGCAAGCTAGAATTAACTATCTTACCCAGGACCGCCGAAGCAGCGTGGACCAGGGGAGAACTATACTTTGTCTTGTATGCCCTCTTCCACATAGGGCAAGCTAGAACTAACTATCTTACCCAGGACCGCCGAAGCAGCGTGGACCAGTGGAGGACTATACTTTGTTCATTACACCACAGTATTAAGTATGGTGTCCTCTTCCACATAGGGCAAGCTAGAACTAACTATCTTACCCAGGACCGCCGAAGCAGTGTGGACCAGGGGAGGACTATACTTTATACTTCACACACTAGCCATACTGAAGTCATCACTTGGTGGGGGTGAACTACGGCGGTATCTATCGTTTTGGTTCGGTCTATATAGGGTCGCTTGCATGCTCATTCGAATATAATGTAATTGTGTATGGCAATATGAGCATGCCCAAGTGATGACTTTGTTTCAAGCTCAACAGGTAGGGTATTGAGTCCTCTTCCACATAGGGCAAGCTAGAATGAACTATCTTACCCAGGACCGCCGGAGCAGCGTGGACCAGTGGAGGACTCTATACTTTATACTTCACACCACAGTATTGAGTACGACTTGCATAAAGCCCCTAATGAGAACCACGAGGGCTCTCTCAATGTAGAACCACGAGGGCTCTAGTACCGATTCTCTCGGTACGGCTTGGTCCGTGTTCCTTTATGCTTGTACTCTTAGAAAGTCTCAACCCGGAGGTCTTGACTTTGATTGTCATAGTTGGACTACGACGGGGTATCCGACTCATCGAATACCCCAGAAGCACACCATCTTTCGGGTAGGCGGTACGCGTACCTCCGGACGCGGAAGTCTCAACCCGGAGGTCTTGACTTTGATTGTCATAGTTGGACTACGACGGGGCATCCGACCATTGCTGATCGAACACCCCTGATTCATCATCTTTCGGGTAGGCGGTGCGCGCACCTCCGACGCGGAAGTCTCAACCCGGAGGTCTTGACTTTGTATTGTCATAGTTGGACTACGACGGGGTATCCGACTCATCGAATACCCCAGAAGCACACCATCTTTCGGGTAGGCGGTACGCGTACCTCCGGACGCGGAAAGTCTCAACCCGGAGGTCTTGACTTTGGTTGTCATAGTTGGACTATGACGGGGCATCCGACCATTGCTGATCGAACACCCCTGTTACACCATCTTTCGGATAGGCGGTGCGCGACACCACCGACGCGGAAAGTCTCAACCCGGAGGTCTTGACTTTGTATTGTTGGATAGTCCTCTTCCACTATAGGGCAAGCTGGAAATATTCCATTTTACCCAGGACTGCCGAGGCAGCGTGGACCAGGGGAGAACTTCACGGAATCTTCAGGCATCCATGATTGCCATAGTGCGTAAGCCGCCGCTGTGTGCGTCAACTCGTTCCCCGTGAGGAGGAGTCTAGCCGCCGCTAAAAGACGAAGCATTAAGTGTCCTCATTCCACTATAGGGCAAGCTAGAATGAACTATCTTACCCAGGACCGCCGAAGCAGCGTGGACCAGGCGAGGACTACTTTATACTTCACACCACAGTATTGAGTACGACTTGCATAAAGCCCCTAATGAGAACCACGAGGGCTCTCTCAATGTAGAACCACAAGGGCTCTAGTACCGATTCTCTCGGTACGGCTTGGTCCGTGTTCCTTTATGCTTGTACTCGCGGAAAGTCTCAACCCGGAGGTCTTGACTTTGATTGTCATAGTTGGACTACGACGGGGCATCCGACCATTGCTGATCGAACACCCCTGATTCATCATCTTTCGGGTAGGCGGTGCGCGCACCTCCGACGCGGAAGTCTCAACCCGGAGGTCTTGACTTTGTATTGTCATAGTTGGACTACGACGGGGTATCCGACTCATCGAATACCCCAGAAGCACACCATCTTTCGGGTAGGCGGTACGCGTACCTCCGGACGCGGAAAGTCTCAACCCGGAGGTCTTGACTTTGATTGTCATAGTTGGACTACGACGGGGCATCCGACCATTGCTGATCGGACACCCCTGATTCACCATCTTTCGGGTAGGCGGTACGCGTACCTCCGGACGCGGAAAGTCTCAACCCGGAGGTTCGGACTTAGAGTTTTTCCCATTTAAAAGTTTTTCTCTTAGCCATACTGAAGTCATCACTTGGCGAACGATTGAACTAGGGCGGGTTAATCGTTTATAGGTATCATGTGGTTTGCATGCTCTCTTAGGTTAATGTCATGTGGTTGGCTATCGAGCATGCCCAAGTGATGACTTTGTTTCACGCTTGCTTGATTTCTTCATGATTCCCTGTTATATAGTGTATTCATTCGAGAACAGGGAATCTTTGGTTTTGCTCAACAGGTATTGGATGTCAACTTGGTATCTAGATCGCATTAAGTCTCAACCCGCAGGTTCGGACTTCTGTTTATTTGGCCAATGTATGTATAAGGCAACTTGTGCCTAAGTCTCAACCCGCAGGTTCGGACTTGTGTATTTGTTCGAAGTTATATATAAGGCAACTTGTGCCTAAGTCTCAACCCGCAGGTTCGGACTTGTGTATTTGTTCGAAGTTATATATAAGGCAACTTGTGCCTAAGTCTCAACCCGCAGGTTCGGACTTCATAGTGTTTCGTCAATGTTCATATGGCAACTTGTGCCGAAGTCTCAACCCGCAGGTTCGGACTTCTAACGTGTTTCGTCAACTATCATATGGCAACTTGTGCCTAAGTCTCAACCCGCAGGTTCGGACTTGTGTATTTGTTCGAAGTTTTATATAAGGCAACTTGTGCCTAAGTCTCAACCCGCAGGTTCGGACTTCTATAGTGTTTCGTCAATTATCATATGGCAACTTGTGCCGAAGTCTCAACCCGCAGGTTCGGACTTCTATAGTGTTTCGTCAATTATCATATGGCAACTTGTGCCGAAGTCTCAACCCGCAGGTTCGGACTTCTATAGTGTTTCGTCAATTATCATATGGCAACTTGTGCCGAAGTCTCAACCCGCAGGTTCGGACTTCTGGAAGGATCACTTGGCCACTAATGATCCTTCCGCAGGTTCACCTACGGAAACCTTGTTACGACTTTTACTTCCTCTAAATCATCAAGTTCGGTCAACTTCGATAAAGCAGACGCGGTTCACGAGGATCCAGCGAACGATCATCTCCAAAGACCTCACTAAATAATCCATCGGTAGTAGCGACGGGCGGTGTGTACAAAGGGCAGGGACGTATTCAACGCTGGCTGATGACCAGCACTTACTAGAAGTTCCGAGTTCATATGGACCATTGCAATCCATAATCCCTACTAAGTGAGTATTTGAGTGATTTCCCGTTCCTCTCGGAATAGGAGACACGCTGCTACCCACATTGTAGCACGCGTGTAGCCCAGAACATCTAAGGGCATCACGGACCTGTTATCGCTCGATCTCATTTTGCTAAACACAAATTGTCCTGCTAAGCAGCGTACCGTAAGTGCACTTGCGCACACGAACAGCGAAGGTGTCAGGTCATACTCCACCGAAAGGTCCTAACCCGTTCCAATCGGCATCGACGCATTAACGCTGACTGCGTTCTAGTTAGCATATGTGAGTCACGTTCGTTATCGGAATTAACCAGACAAATCAATCCACGAACTAAGAACGGCCATGCACCACTACCCTTAAATTTGAGAAAGAGCTATTAATCTGTCTCACCTCCATAAGTTCGGACCTGGTAAGTTTTCCCGTGTTGAGTCAAATTGAACCGCAAGCTCCATTTCATTGTGGTGCCCTTCCGTCAATTCCTTTAAGTTTCAACTTTGCAACCATACTTCCCCCGGAACCTGACTTTGGTTTCCCGGAAGCTACTGAGAGCACCTGGTTGTAGCGTCTCCCAATTGCTAGTTGGCATCGTTTACGGTTAGAACTAGGGCGGTATCTAATCGCCTTCGATCCTCTAACTTTCGTTCTTGATTAAAGAAAGCATCCTTGACAAATGCCTTCGCTTTAGTTAGTCTTACGACGGTCTACGAATTTCACCTCTCGCGCCGTAATACTAGTGTCCCCAACTACTTCTGTTAATCATTACCTCCGGTCTGAGTACAAACCAATGAAAGATTAGACCAAGGTCGTATTCCATTATTCCATGCAAGATTATTCTAGGGCGTTTGGGCACCCTGCTTTAAGCACTCTAATTTGTTCAAGGTAAACGTGAGCGGTCGAGCTCTATGTTACACTTGCACCCGTTGAAGGGCACACCATGACACAGACTTGGTGCCCTACCACACCATTGAGTCGCAACCAGATTCCGACTTGGCCCACCGACCACGGGTTGACCGGGTCGGCGGAGCCGGACTGTGTTGGACAAGTATCAACTTCGAACGTTTTAACCGCAACAATTTTAATATACGCTAGTGGAGCTGGAATTACCGCGGCTGCTGGCACCAGACTTGCCCTCCACTTGATCCTCGTAGAAGGATTTATGCTCTACTCATTCCAATTATGAAACATCATTAAAGAGTTTCATATTGTTATTTCTCGTCACTACCTCCCCGTCCCGGGATTGGGTAATTTACGCGCCTGCTGCCTTCCTTGGATGTGGTAGCCATTTCTCAGGCTCCCTCTCCGGAATCGAACCCTGATTCCCCGTTACCCGTTGCAACCATGGTAGTCCTCTATACTACCATCCATAGTTGATAGGGCAGATATTTGCGAGATCTGTCGTCGGTGCGAGACCATACGATCAGCATCATTATCCAGACTTCAACTCAATGACACGGAGAACCCGCGATTGGTTTGACTAATAAGTGCACCAGTTCCCGCGAGGGTCCTGGCATGTTGCATGTATTAGCTCTAGATTTTCCACAGTTATCCAAGTAACTAGGTTGATGATCTCGTAAATTATAGCTGTTATACTGAGCCTTATGCGGTTTCACATTAAATCTGTTTGTACTTAGACATGCATGGCTTAACCTTTGAGACGAGCGTATATTACTGGTAGGATCAACCAGAATTCCGACTTTGCGTTCGAATGTTCATTGTCCCATTGCACCCGGAGGAGCAAACACCACGTTCTATATGCTGTCAAGTCCGGTAGCACACGGGAGGCGAGCCCCCGTGCGAACCTCATTGCCCTCGTATCACACACACCCGATGCACCGGACAGGCACTTGAGCGGCATTCGACTCCGCTAAGCGCACGTGCGCCCGATTGTGCATGCGCTGACGGGGCCTTCATACCCCTACCACAGCGACCTTATGCCAAACTTCCATGAATACTTAGGTGAGCTGACAAGGGCCTTCATTTCCCTACCATCAACTAAAGGACACGCTAGGCGCGTCCGATCATTGCAACTGCGGGGCTTTCATACCCCAATCACCACAGTACGCAATTCACCAGAGTTTAATCACAACCCCCCCGGACATGGCACACTATTAACTTGCAACAAAACTTAGTGTGTGCCGGGCACATCGGTTCCACAAAATCATTCCCGATGTACCCCAATTGGGGTTGTGAACGCATCCATGGTCCTCTGACACACCCAACCAAGCGTGGATACTACATACCTCAAACACCCAGTACACTAACAGACAAATCAACATATGGTTGCTTTCCCCCAGACATTTGCCAATCACTTGGCACCCGGACGGGAACTCGCTCCTGATTGCGCCAATGCCACCCATTTGCCAAGAGCGAGTTCTGTATGTAGATTTCATTTGGAAAGACAACCGTGTACTGGATATTCTATCCGACGATTACAGATGACGAGTACGAGACTCGACTACACTCACGGATAATACATTTTGGGTCGAGATTGCTTTCGGGGTTTTCGATTGGTCTTGCGCTTGTAAACGTATAACTTTGACTTGTGGTAACCTCGGTATGTTAGTCGATCACGTGGTTGTGAACTGGTAAGGGTGAGCAATCTGTTCACTTGCACTCTGGGTAGGAATAGGTGAGCGCTATAGGTTAAGATCATTGTATGGTTCCATCGTGATGACTTTCGCTAGATAGTAGGATGTTTGGATAGTTATAACGTTTTTGGCCATTTGTTCATAGTGTTCAGTCCATTGAGGAATTCGATTGGTCTTTGCTTCACACACGTGGTCGATATCACTTGGATGTGAACTAGGGTGAGAATAAGGTGTTCACTAGTGCTCTTAGGTTTTGGATCAGTACTGAGCACTTGATTGGTTTCGCATAATATGTATCCATAGTGATGACTCTTTCCAGCTTAAGATTTCGTTACCAGTTTCGAATCCTCCCCACGTTCGCTTTTACTTGGTTAGGTTTTCGAGTGTAGATTTGAAAGCAATCTCATGTATGTATCCCATCTGATATAAGCCACTGACAGTTCATGTCACCTCGTTCAACTCTCGCTGGGTCACAGAAGTATGTTACTGCGCCCATTATCCCTACTCGGATAGGTTCGGTTCGTTCGTTTTATACTACGGTGAGTAAACTCAATTTGTGCATCGCATAGCCATGGAAAGCAAGCTTTCGCGGGCCTCTTCGACTGTTTTGATACGAGCTGTGCCCGTGATGCTTGTCATCCCAGGATACTAGACCCCTTTGGACGACCGCATGACCATCAGAAAGTAAATTCCACGTTCGATTTGGGGTGTGAACCCCGAACATAAAGTCTTTGTGTAGAACCACGAGGGCTCTATAGTACCGATTCTCTCGGTACGCTTGGTCCGTGTTCCTTTATGTTCGTACTCTTGTGAATAAGATTCACGTTCGTTTTGGGATATTTGCTACTGTCACCGTTTGAGTACTATGGGGCTTGAACCCCTAACATAAAGTCTTTGTGTAGAACCACGAGGGTTCTATAGTACCGATTCTCTCGGTACGCTTGGTCCGTGTTCCTTTATGTTCGTACTCTTGTGTGTATAATATTCATGTTCGGTTTGGGATATTTGCTACTTTCACCAGGGTCCCGTTCTTCATACAAGTCTGCCTTGCTAATGTGGTAACTTTATAGTGTAGTTCTGACATCCCAATTTTGGGACTTAGCCGATTTTTCGTATATTTCCATATGACCCATAGGGTCCCTTTCTTCATACAAGCTTGCCTAGGGCGATCGGTCAAAACTTGTCTTACTATTCGATTGGTCTTCGCACTTTCACCCTAGGCAGTTTGCCTAGGTGTAGCTTCTTGAGGAGGTCAAAACCCAAAATAAGGAGGTTCAGCCGACCCAAAAACCTCCCCTGTCTAAACTACACTAACCAGATTTTTCAGGGTCCTCACCGTCATACAACTTTGCCTAGGTCACTTGTTCTCTTGACTTAGGCCATCTGACTTGGTCCGTGTTTCTTGCTAGGGTTCACCTAGGTACTTTGCCTTGCTTGATGTGGTAACTTTTTAGTGTAGTTCAGACATCCCAATTTTGGGACTTAGCCGATTTTTCATGTATTTCCATATGACCCATAGGGTCCCTTTCTTCATACAAGCTTGCCTAGGGCGATCGGTCAAAACTTGTCTTACTATTCGATTGGTCTTCGCACTTTCACCCTAGGCAGTTTGCCTAGGTGTAGCTTCTTGAGGAGGTCAAAACCCAAAATAAGGAGGTTCAGCCGACCCAAAAACCTCCCCTGTCTAAACTACACTAACCAGATTTTTCAGGGTCCTCACCGTCATACAACTTTGCCTAGGTCACTTGTTCTCTTGACTTAGGCCATCTGACTTGGTCCGTGTTTCTTGCTAGGGTTCACCTAGGTACTTTGCCTTGCTTGATGTGGTAACTTTTTAGTGTAGTTCAGACATCCCAATTTTGGGACTTAGCCGATTTTTCATGTATTTCCATATGACCCATAGGGTCCCTTTCTTCATACAAGCTTGCCTAGGGCGATCGGTCAAAACTTGTCTTACTATTCGATTGGTCTTCGCACTTTCACCCTAGGCAGTTTGCCTAGGTGTAGCTTCTTGAGGAGGTCAAAACCCAAAATAAGGAGGTTCAGCCGACCCAAAAACCTCCCCTGTCTAAACTACACTAACCAGATTTTTCAGGGTCCTCACCGTCATACAACTTTGCCTAGGTCACTTGTTCTCTTGACTTAGGCCATCTGACTTGGTCCGTGTTTCTTGCTAGGGTTCACCTAGGTACTTTGCCTTGCTTGATGTGGTAACTTTTTAGTGTAGTTCAGACATCCCAATTTTGGGACTTAGCCGATTTTTCATGTATTTCCATATGACCCATAGGGTCCCTTTCTTCATACAAGCTTGCCTAGGGCGATCGGTCAAAACTTGTCTTACTATTCGATTGGTCTTCGCACTTTCACCCTAGGCAGTTTGCCTAGGTCTGTCTTCTTGAGGAGGCCAAAACCCGAAATAAGGAGGTTCAGCCGACCCAGAAACCTCACCTGTCTGAACTACACTAACCCGATTTTTCAGGGTCCTCAGCGCCATACAACTTTGCCTAGGTCACTTGTACTCTTGACTTAGGCCATCTGACTTGGTCCGTGTTTCTTCCTAGGGTTCACCTAGGTACTTTGCCTTGCTTGCTGTGGTAACTTTTTAGTGTAGTTCAGACATCCCAATTTTGGGACTTAGCCGATTTTTCATGTATTTCCATATGACCCATAGGGTCCCTTTCTTCATACAAGCTTGCCTAGGGCGATCGGTCAAAACTTGTCTTACTATTCGATTGGTCTTCGCACTTTCACCCTAGGCAGTTTGCCTAGGTGTAGCTTCTTGAGGAGGTCAAAACCCAAAATAAGGAGGTTCAGCCGACCCAAAAACCTCCCCTGTCTAAACTACACTAACCAGATTTTTCAGGGTCCTCACCGTCATACAACTTTGCCTAGGTCACTTGTTCTCTTGACTTAGGCCATCTGACTTGGTCCGTGTTTCTTCCTAGGGTTCACCTAGGTACTTTGCCTTGCTTGGTGTGGTAACTTTTTAGTGTAGTTCTGACATCCTCATTTTGGGACTTAGCCGATTTTTCGTAAAATACCATATGACCCATATGGGTCCTTTCCTTCATATAAGTTTGCCTTGCTTGGTATGGTAACATTTGAGTGTAGTTCTGACATCATCATTTTGGGACTTAGCCGATTTTTCGTAAAATACCATATGACCCATCTGGGTCCTTTGCTTCATATAAGTTTGCCTTGCTTGGTGTGGTAACATTTGAGTGTAGTTCTGACATCCCCATTTTGGGACTTAGCCGATTTTTCAATCAATACCATATGACCCATCAGGGTCCTTTGCTTCATATAAGTTTGCCTTGCTTGGTGTGGTAACATTTGAGTGTAGTTCTGACATCCCCATTTTGGGACTTAGCCGATTTTTCAATCAATACCATATGACCCATCAGGGTCCTTTGCTTCATATAAGTTTGCCTTGCTTGGTGTGGTAACATTTGAGTGTAGTTCTGACATCCCCATTTTGGGACTTAGCCGATTTTTCGTAAAATACCATATGACCCATCAGGGTCCTTGCCTTCATATAAGTTTGCCTTGCTTGGTGTGGTAACATTTGAGTGTAGTTCTGACATCCCCATTTTGGGACTTAGCCGATTTTTCGTAAAATACCATATGACCCATATGGGTCCTTTGCTTCATATAAGTTTGCCTTGCTTGGTGTGGTAACATTTGAGTGTAGTTCTGACATCCCCATTTTGGGACTTAGCCGATTTTTCGATCCATACCATATGACCCATCAGGGTCCTTTGCTTCATATAAGTTTGCCTTGCTTGGTGTGGTAACATTTGAGTGTAGTTCTGACATCATCATTTTGGGACTTAGCCGATTTTTCGTAAAATACCATATGACCCATATGGGTCCTTTGCTTCATATAAGTTTGCCTTGCTTGGTGTGGTAACATTTGAGTGTAGTTCTGACATCCCCATTTTGGGACTTAGCCGATTTTTCAATCAATACCATATGACCCATCAGGGTCCTTTGCTTCATATAAGTTTGCCTTGCTTGGTGTGGTAACATTTGAGTGTAGTTCTGACATCCCCATTTTGGGACTTAGCCGATTTTTCGATCCATACCATATGACCCATCAGGGTCCTTTCCTTCATATAAGTTTGCCTTGCTTGGTGTGGTAACATTTGAGTGTAGTTCTGACATCCCCATTTTGGGACTTAGCCGATTTTTCGTAAAATACCATATGACCCATCAGGGTCCTTTGCTTCATATAAGTTTGCCTTGCTTGGTATGGTAACATTTGAGTGTAGTTCTGACATCATCATTTTGGGACTTAGCCGATTTTTCGTAAAATACCATATGACCCATATGGGTCCTTTGCTTCATATAAGTTTGCCTTGCTTGGTGTGGTAACTTTTTAGTGTAGTTCTGACATCCCCATTTTGGGACTTAGCCGATTTTTCGTAAAATACCATATGACCCATCAGGGTCCTTGCCTTCATATAAGTTTGCCTTGCTTGGTGTGGTAACATTTGAGTGTAGTTCTGACATCCCCATTTTGGGACTTAGCCGATTTTTCGATCAATACCATATGACCCATCAGGGTCCTTTGCTTCATATAAGTTTGCCTTGCTTGGTGTGGTAACATTTGAGTGTAGTTCTGACATCATCATTTTGGGACTTAGCCGATTTTTCGTAAAATACCATATGACCCATCAGGGTCCTTGCCTTCATATAAGTTTGCCTTGCTTGGTATGGTAACATTTGAGTGTAGTTCTGACATCATCATTTTGGGACTTAGCCGATTTTTCGTAAAATACCATATGACCCATATGGGTCCTTTGCTTCATATAAGTTTGCCTTGCTTGGTGTGGTAACACATGAGTGTAGTTCTGACATCCCCATTTTGGGACTTAGCCGATTTTTCGTAAAATACCATATGACCCATCAGGGTCCTTTGCTTCATATAAGTTTGCCTTGCTTGGTGTGGTAACATTTGAGTGTAGTTCTGACATCCCCATTTTGGGACTTAGCCGATTTTTCGATCAATACCATATGACCCATCAGGGTCCTTTGCTTCATATAAGTTTGCCTTGCTTGGTGTGGTAACATTTGAGTGTAGTTCTGACATCCCCATTTTGGGACTTAGCCGATTTTTCGTAAAATACCATATGACCCATCAGGGTCCTTGCCTTCATATAAGTTTGCCTTGCTTGGTGTGGTAACATTTTAGTGTAGTTCTGACATCACCATTTTGGGACTTAGCCGATTTTTCGTAAAATACCATATGACCCATCAGGGTCCTTTGCTTCATATAAGTTTGCCTTGCTTGGTGTGGTAACACATGAGTGTAGTTCTGACATCCCCATTTTGGGACTTAGCCGATTTTTCGTAAAATACCATATGACCCATCAGGGTCCTTTGCTTCATATAAGTTTGCCTTGCTTGGTGTGGTAACATTTGAGTGTAGTTCTGACATCCCCATTTTGGGACTTAGCCGATTTTTCGATCAATACCATATGACCCATCAGGGTCCTTTGCTTCATATAAGTTTGCCTTGCTTGGTGTGGTAACATTTGAGTGTAGTTCTGACATCCCCATTTTGGGACTTAGCCGATTTTTCGATCAATACCATATGACCCATCAGGGTCCTTTCCTTCATATAAGTTTGCCTTGCTTGATGTGGTAACACATGAGTGTAGTTCTGACATCCCCATTTTGGGACTTAGCCGATTTTTCGATCCATCCCATATGACCCATCAGGGTCCTTTTTCTTCATATAAGTTTCCCAAGACTTAGTGCTTTTTTCCTTTGGACACCAATATCACCCTTGCGGGTATCTTTGATCTTCTCACTTTGTATTGGCCGAATGTAGGTCTTGCCATGCCAAACATATAATTGTTCTACACCAAGTCTCTATCTCGTACCGCCAGCTCGGTACATTCGATTAACCTGCCCTTAAGGCACCCGGGACTTAGCCATTTTTTCACATTTTTCATGATTTTGAGGCAACTTTTCTCGACTTTGTCACCTTATATCACCAAGATCCTTTCCCTTTAGCGCTTCACTCTGTTCGTATGATATTTAGCGCTGACTATCACCTTTCTGTCGCTGAGCTCAACTTCTTATTCGGTGCCATAGAGCCAGAGATATTTGGTGTATGCTGTTATAAGGGAAGTTTGTCACTTTTTCAAAGGCCCACTTTGGGACGCCCATATCTCACCTTCAGGTATCTTCGATCTTCTTGTCGTCTATGGACGAAACTTAGGCCTTGTCTTGGCCAACTTATAAATGTTCTACGGCCAAGCCGTATCTCTTACCGCCAGCCCGGTATTCATGGACTTAGTTGGATTTTCGCCTCTCGTGGTAACAATTTCAGACTTTGACTCACAATAACACCCAAACGGTCACATGCTAGCGCTTTGCTTGGAAGGAATTATAGTTAGCGCTACCTTTTCTCTTTCCATCGATACCTTGTTCGTTCCATTCCATGCCATACAGCCGAAGTTATGATGTTTCCCGTTTTCCATATCATGTGGAGCTTATGCTCTGGGAAAACCATCTAACACCTGTACCACCCTTTTGGGTACCACCGATCTCGAGACTATGTTCGGGCCAAATATAGGTTATAACATGCCCAACTTATAATTGTTCTACACCAAGTCTCTATCTCTTACCGCCTGCTCGGTATTTTACTCGTAAGTCCAAATTTCACAACTTGTACTTTTTGGCCCAATGTACTCGAGTTTCAATTTTGGTAACATTTTTCGACTTTGACGCTTAATAACTTCCAAATCATGCTAGTTAGCGCTTTGCTTTCTTCTAGTCGTATCTAGCGCTGGGTGTTACCTTTCCAAAACACATCCTAGCTTTACAATCCATGCCATACAGCCGGAGCTACATGGTGCACAAGTCAAATCCATTTTAGCCATGTTTCATTTTTGCCAATTTTTGACCACTCGTATCACCCTTCCAGAGTGGTCCGATCTTCTCGCTGTCTATGGACGACTTTTAGGTCTTGTAGAGGCAAACTTATAAGTATTCTACGTCAACCCGCTATCTCTTACCGCCTGCTCGGTATTCTTGGTCTTGTGTGATTTTTGGAAATTTTGGTATTATTTTTCCACTTTGTCGCTTAATAACTCAGTTTTGCTCAACACTTAGCGCTTCGGTTGTTTGGGATTATAGTTAGCGCTCGGTTCGACCTTTCCAACACTGATCTTAGCATGTCGATCCGTTCCATACAGCCTGAGTTATTCGCGATACCGTGTTTCAACCCATTTCTCAAGTCTCGTTTTGGTCCAACTTTGAACCAGCCATATCACCCTGATGGGTACCTCCGATCTTCTCGCTCTATATTGGCCAAAGTTAGGTCTTGTGGTAACGTACTTATGATTGTTCTACGCCGTGTTCGTAGCTCTTATCGTTCGCCCGCTATTTTCGATCATAAGGTGAATTTTCGCCTCTAAACCACCATTTTTCACCTTTGCCCTCTAATATGACCGACTTGCTCAACACCTAGCGCTTCGCTTGGTAGGACACATAGCTAGCGCTCGTCAAGACCTTTCCAACGCATATCCAAGCTTTCCGATCCGAGCCATACAGCCTGAGCTATAGGCGATACCGTTTTTCCCATTTTCTTGGTCACATGCACTTTAGGGTACCCCTTTTTGCCTTTGACCCTTAATACCTCCTCCGGGTCACTAGTAGGCGCTCAGCTTGGTAGGAAACATAGCTAGAGCAGGCCTTCACCTTTCCAAAACTGCCTCAAGTGTTCCGATCCGACATCTAGAACCAAAGTTATGGTCATTCCCATCATGCTCTACTTTCATGGTCAACCTCCACCAAGCACACCTAGGTTGGACCAACTTTCACCAACTCATCTCGAACCCCAAATTTGCTTCGACCTACTAGGTTTCCCTAGTAAAGTGGTCAAAACATCCATTACAACACGACTGGTCTTTCTGGTGGTCGACCTAGGCGACTTTGTTCGACGACCACCACCCCATGGAACTAAAAGACGTCCCTTGATACGGACCACCGATACATTTTCCGGCCTGTCTAAACTACACTCATCGAAATTTTTTTGGGTCCCCACCGTCATACAAGTTTCCCTAGGTCAAGTTTTTCTTCCGGATCGGCCGCGGACCTCACTTTTCATTATCTAGGGAGGCCATAGGGCCCCAAAAGGGGTTTTTTAAAATTTTCGACACTTTCGACTTTGGTCGGATTTTTTCCGATTTTGGTCCGACCTAGGGACTTGGTGGTCCAAGGAGCCTCGGGACCAAACTTTTTTCTCAGGGGTCCCTACCTCCATACAACTTTGCCTAGGTAAATTTTTTGTTCCAAATCGACCGCGGATTTCACTTTTCAATATCTGGGGCTCGTGTAGAGTCCGAATATGAGGTTTTCTCATTTTTCGACATTTTCGAATTTTTTCGACTTTTTTCGGGTTTTTCGACCTAGGGGTCCGCAGAACAAATTTTGGGTCAAAAATTTTTATTGAACTAGTCGAAAGTACGCAAAAAGATAAGACTTTTTGCCGAAGACACCATGCCCCGGAACCGACTCCTTCCCCTTCAAAATTGGTGACAAACGTGATTTTTGAAACTTTTCCTTAGGGAGCCCAAGACTTAGAAAATTTTCAAATTCTCGATTTTTCGATTGCGAGCTAGCGCTTTGCGGTCTTCGGCAATGTTGTAGATCTCGACGAGATAAGACTTTTTGGTCAAGGGACATTTTGCCCTCCGACCCCTCCTTCCCCCCGCAAATCGCCCCCCAAAGTGCAATTTTTGCATTTTCACCTCTTTGCACGCACTGTTCGGCCCAAATGGCCACTTTCTATGGGTCTGAGCGCTTTGCGGTCTTCGGCAAACTTTTAGAGCGTACCAAGCCCTAATTATAATTCTTCTACACCACCTTCGTACCTCTTCATCCCTGGCCGCTATTCGCGTACCAAGGTAATTTTTGTTCATTTTGTCAACATTTTTCATCTTTGACTGCTTATATCGGCCTTGCCATGAACCGATAGCGCTTCGCTGTGTTCTAACGTAAGTTAGTACTGCTCAATACCTTTCCAAATCATGTCTTAGATTGTCATTTGCTTGCATACAGCCGGAGCTATGAGCGATACCGTAAAAAAAACCGAAACTTGGAAAAATCCTTTGATCGCCCATATCCCCCCTTTGGGGGCCAGATATCGAAAAAAGTTCTGATTCAAAAAGTTGCGCATTAACGTGTTCTAGTTATGCCTAGAACATTTCACTTCGCTAGCTGGCCTGCAACTTAGCCGTAATTGGGATTTTAGGGTGTTCTTGGAGGGCCCATTTCCTGCGACTTGGTATCTTTTGGGCCCAATGTTTCTCTAATATCTCCACGAGTTTTCCAGATAGCCTTTTCAAACTTTCAGGGTGCCTAGAACACCTCAAGACCTTTCCAACGCTATGCCGTTTGCCTCGCTCGGACATCTACAGCCAAAGTTATTCGAGGTACACGGTACCTTACCCTGTTTTCTCAGTACTTGGTCGAAAATTTCGATCAGCCATATGACCGACTTGGACAACCCTGAGCGGGTTGGCCCCATATAACTAAACTTTCGTCTCGTGGAGGCAAACTTATAAATATTCCACGTCAACTCGCTATCTCGTACCGCCTTGACGGTATACTTGGTCCAAGGGCCATTTCCAGCGACTTGGTCGCAATTTCGCTCTAAGTTTCGCTAATACCTTCGTCCGTGGACATGGTGATTTTTTGTTCGTATTTTTACTTGATAGTCCCACTCAAGACTATTCCATACCAGAGCCAAGCGTCCCGCTAAGTGCCATACAGCCTGAGCAGTAATTCATGAAAGGTACCTCTACCAGTTTTTGCCATACTTGGGTACAAACTTTGTATCGCCCATATCTCCACTTTGGAGGCCAGCCAGCAGCTTTGCCCCATACACTTTTTTCTTGGTCATACCATGCACTAAATATAATTGTTCTACGCCAACTTGCTATCTCTTCTCTAACTTGCCGTTATTCTTGGTCCAAGTCCCATTTCATTCGTTTTCGGACCCATTTTGCTATATGTTTCACTAATAGCTTCGGCCATGGACAAGCTGATATTCTGTTTGTATTTTTGCTTGATAGTCCCACTCAAGACCATTCCAAAACACACCGCAACTTGTCGCTCGGTGGCAAACTGACCGAGTTATAATTCATGAAAGATACCTCAACTTGGTACACCATGTGGTCGGCCCAAACCATATACCGACCAAACGACCGACTTGGAGCACCCTGACCGGGTTGCCCCCATATAATGAAAGTTGCGTCTCTACACGCCCAACTTATGAATATTCTACGCCAAGTCGCTATCTCTTACCGGTAAGCCGGTATTCACCTTCCAAGGGTGATTTTGGTCAAGCGCCATTTCCTGCGACTTGGTCCCCGAATTGGACCATCATCACCTAATATCTCCGTGGTCTTTCAACTCAGCCTCATAAAACTTTCAGGGTAGATAGGTCTTCCCAAGACCTTTCCAACGGTGAGCCGTTTGCCTCGCTCGGCCATCTACAGCCGAAGTTATTAATGGTACTTGGTACCTTACCCTGTTTTTTCCATACTTGTTCGTACTTGGGTACAAACTTTGGATCGCCCATATCTCCACTTTGGAGGCCAGCTAGCACCTTGGCCCCATATACTTTTTTGTTGGTCATGCCATGCACCAAATATAATTGTTCTACGCCAACTTGTTATCTCTTCTCTAACTTGCCGTTATTCTTGGTCCAAGTCCCATTTCATTCGTTTTCGGACCCATTTTGCTATATGTTTCACTAATAGCTTCGGCCATGGACAAGCTGATATTCTGTTTGTATTTTTGCTTGATAGTCCCACTCAAGACCATTCCAAAACACACCGCAACTTGTCGCTCGGTGGCAAACTGACCGAGTTATAATTCATGAAAGATACCTCAACTTGGTACACCATGTGGTCGGCAAAAACAATATACCGACCAAACGACCGACTTGGAGCACCCTGACCGGGTTGCCCCCATATAATGAAAGTTGCGTCTCTACACGCCCAACTTATGAATATTCTACGCCAAGTCGCTATCTCTTACCGGTAAGCCGGTATTCACCTTCCAAGGGTGATTTTGGTCAAGTGCCATTTCCTGCGACTTGGTCCCCGAATTGGACCATCATCACCTAATATCTCCGTGGTCTTTCAACTCAGCCTCATAAAACTTTCAGGGTAGATAGGTCTCCCCAAGACCTTTCCAACGGTGAGCCGTTTGCCTCGCTCGGCCATCTACAGCCGAAGTTATTAATGGTACTTGGTACCTTACCCTGTTTTTTCCATACTTGTTCGTACTTGGGTACAAACTTTGGATCGCCCATATCTCCACTTTGGAGGCCAGCTAGCACCTTGGCCCCATATACTTTTTTGTTGGTCATGCCATGCACCAAATATAATTGTTCTACGCCAACTTGCTATCTCTTCTCCAACTTGCCGTTATTCTTGGTCCAATTCCCATTTCATTCGTTTTTGGACCCATTTTGCTATATGTTTCACTAATAGCTTCGGCCATGGACAAGCTGATTTTCGATTGGTATTTTTCCTTGATAGTCCCACTCAAGACCATTCCAAAACACACCGCAGCTTGTCGCTCGGTGGCAAACTGACCAAGTTATAATTCATGAAAGGTACCTCAACTTGGCACACCACGTGGTCGGCCCAAACCATAAACCAACCAAACGACCGACTTGGAGCACCCTGACCGGGTTGGCCCCATATAATAAAAGTTGCGTCTCTACACGCCCAACTTATGAATATTCTACGCCAAGTCGCTATCTCTTACCGGTAAGCCGGTATTCACCTTCCAAGGGTGATTTTGGTCAAGCGCCATTTCCTGCGACTTGGTCCCCGAATTGGACCATCATCACCTAATATCTCCGTGGTCTTTCAACTCAGCCTCATAAAACTTTCAGGGTAGATAGGTCTCCCCAAGACCTTTCCAACGGTGAGCCGTTTGCCTCGCTCGGCCATCTACAGCCGAAGTTATTAATGGTACTTGGTACCTTACCCTGTTTTTTCCATACTTGTTCGTACTTGGGTACAAACTTTGGATCGCCCATATCTCCACTTTGGAGGCCAGCCAGCACCTTGGCCCCATATACTTTTTTGTTGGTGATACCATGCACCAAATATAATTGTTCTACGCAAGCTTGCTATATCTTCTCCAACTTGCGGTTATTTTTGACTCAAGTCCCATTTCCATAGTTTTTGGTACCAATTTGCTCTATGTTTCGCTAATAGCTTCGCCCAAGGACTTTGTGATTTTTTGTTCGCATTTTTCCTAAATAGTCCCACTCAAGACTATTCCAAATCACACCTTAGCTTGTCGCTCAGTGCCATACAGCCAGAGTTTTAATTCATGAAAGGTACATAACCTTGGTACACCACGTGGTCGGTCCAAACCATCAACCAACCATATGACCGACTTCGAGTCGAGCTAGCGGCTAGGCTCAATATAATGAAATGCGTGTCTTGATGCGGGCTACTGACGGTCTGAACAATGTAGCTCGCTAGCTCGTCTCTAAACTTGTGTTTTGGTCGAATATTGGGTGTTCATGTACCACTTCGGGTAACATGGACTTTGGTGCAACTTTACCACTTGTGCACTTAATAACTTCCCGGTCATTCAAGTCTTTGCCTTCATGCTTTCAGGGTAGTTAGGTCTCGTCGAGACCTTTCCATACATATGCCAAACTCATCGATCGGACATCTATAGCCCGAGTTATTCGCGGTACACCGTACCTTACCCTGTTTTTTCCTCAATTGGGTACAAACCTTGGAACACCCATATCGCCCCTTTAGAGACTAGCTGGCACGTTGGCCTCATATAATGATAAGTGCACCTCAACTAGGGCTACTGACGGTCAGAACATTTCAACTTGCTAGCTCGGGCCCACACTTGTGTTTTTCTCGAATATATGGTTCAAGTGTGCCACTTTGGGCACTTTCGGACATTTTGTCCCCACACAACTTTCTTGCCTTGGTAGATAGGGTCTTGTGATCTTGGGCAAAAAGATGCACCAAGATAAAGTCTAACTTTCGTTCTTGTACCGCAAAGCGCTATCTCAAACACCCGAGGAGATAGAAAGTGATTATGTTCGGTATATCGGTCTTCCATGGCCTACTATGGTAAACCCCTGCAGGTATGCAACCGAAGGTGCTTGGTACATGTATTTGGTGCAATATCGGTGCAAAGTAGGTGTTTCCTTGATCGGGCTATAACTTTCTTGGTTGATGTTGGATTGCTTTGCGGTCTTCGGGGGATAGTTAGGGAACATGTTGGCCAACATTTCCTTATTCCTCAGCCTGGCCGTACCTCTTACCGTCTAGGCGGTATACATGCTCTAAGTTGGAACTTGTGTTCCTTTGGGTAACTTCTCTGACTTTGACGCTTAATAACTTTCGTTCATATGCAGTCTAAGCTCTGCAACTCTCAGGAAAGCTAGTACTACTCATTTCCTTTCCATATCAGTCTTTGGCTTGTCGATCCGATGTCTACAGCCTTACTTATTCACGTTCCCTGTGAAGGTAGGTTTTTGCCCATTTTCCAGTTCATGTGGTAACATTCCCAGACTTTGCCGGCTTTCTCTTCATGTGGTAACTTGCTTGCTCATGTGGTAACTTGGAAGTGTATTTCTGACAGACCCAATCTGGGACTTAGCCGATTTTTCTCTGCATATTATATGGATCCATCACTAGGCCATCTTGCTTGCTCATGTGGTAACTTGGAAGTGTATTTCTGACAGACCCAATCTGGGACTTAGCCGATTTTTCTCTGCATATTATATGGATCCATCACTAGGCCATCTTGCTTGCTCATGTGGTAACTTGGAAGTGTATTTCTGACAGACCCAATCTGGGACTTAGCCGATTTTTCTCTTCATATCATATGGATCCATCACTAGGCCATCTTGCTTGCTTGTGTGGTAACTTGATAGTGTATGTCTGACAGACCCAATCTGGGACTTAGCCGATTTTTCTCTTCATATCATATGGATCCATCACTAGGCCATCTTGCTTGCTTGTGTGGTAACTTGGAAGTGTATTTCTGACAGACCCAATCTGGGACTTAGCCGATTTTTCTCTTCATATCATATGGATCCATCACTAGGCCATCTTGCTTGCTTGTGTGGTAACTTGGAAGTGTATTTCTGACAGACCCAATCTGGGACTTAGCCGATTTTTCTCTTCATATTATATGGATCCTGGACTTAGCCGATTTTTCTCTTCATATCATATGGATCCATCACTAGGCCACCTTGCTTGCTTGTGTGGTAACTTGGAAGTGTATTTCTGACAGACCCAATCTGGGACTTAGCCGATTTTTCTCTTCATATTATATGGATCCTGGACTTAGCCGATTTTTCTCTTCATATCATATGGATCCATCATTAGGCCATCTTGCTTGCTTGTGGGGTAACTTGATAGTGTATTTCCGACAGACCCAATCTCGGACTTAGCCGATTTTTCTCTTCATATTATATGGTTCCATCACTAGGCCATCTTGCTTGCTTGTGTGGTATCTTGAAAGTGTATGTCTGACAGACCCAATCTCGGACTTAGCCGATTTTTCTCTTCATATAATATGGATCCTGGACTTAGCCTGTTATTAGGTTATTATATATGGATCCTGGACTTAGCCGATTATTAGGTTATTATATATGGATCCTGGACTTAGCCGATTTTTCTCTTCATATAATATGGATCCGGGACTTAGCCGATTTTTCTCTTCATATAATATGGATCCTGGACTTAGCCGATTTTTCTCTTCATATAATATGGATCCTGGACTTAGCCGATTATTAGGTTATTATATATGGATCCTGGACTTAGCCGATTTTTCTCTTAATATAATATGGATCCGGGACTTAGCCGATTTTTCTCTTCATATAATATGGATCCGGGACTTAGCCAATTTTTCTCTTCATGTAGTAACGTATGCCAATCGCTCACAAGTCATGGGATAAGGGTACTTGTGTTCTTCCATCTTCTAAGTCCCGCACGGGGACATCGTGATCGCCCCAAGTCCGGAATAGCGCCAAGTCAAGCCCCACGGTGGCCGTGCAGGACCTGTTAGCGGGGGCCCCACTGACAGCACTAATCCGGACTTAGAAATTATATCTTTCTAATCAAACACCACACACGCAACACCACCATACCACCATCTCCTTGCAAGTACCTAAGTACCCGCAACTCCATGGTGAAGGCAATGTCACTCCATCACCAACCTCTTTGCACTGCAAGCACTTGCGTACCCACAACACTCCGAAGATGGCAACGGCGCGCGATGCTCGACTCCACACACCACACCACACCACACCACCGATGGCCAGCCAGCCAGCCAGCCCAGCTAAGGACTAACCAACCAACCAACCACCAATGGCCTAGGCCAGCCAGATCCCACCTTCAAGTCCAAGCACAGCCAAGTGCAAGTACCGCCAAGTGTTCACCAACCAACCAACACACCAGGTCAGTTGGCCGGTACCCACCTTCAAGTGCCATTACCCTCGGGTGCAAGCTCAATCAAGTGTTAACCAACCAACCCGGCCAAGGCAGCCAACAGGCCGGCACCCTACAGCACCGATCCGCCATTACCACCTCAACCGTTGACCATGCAAGTGGCCTCGGACAACAGGTGACACCCGAAGTACATCCGAAGAACGTATATCAAGTGTTTGCTCACCAAGTCCTCAACCAACCCCAAGTACCCGGAGGTACCCAGAGTGTTGGATCCGCCAACCACTACCAGCACTCCAAGTCCTCGCGAACCCAAAGTGTTTGCCCGGTAGGGCCATTAGACCACAACGCTTGCTAACCATGCAAGTGGCCTCGGACAACAGGTGACACCCGAAGTACACCCGGAGAGTGTATATCAAGTGTTTGTTCACCAAGTCCTCAACCAACCCCAAGTACCCGGAGGTACCCAGAGTGTTGGATCCGCAAACCCGTCCCGGCACTCCAAGTCCTTGCGAACCCAAAGTGTTTGCCCGGTAGGGCCATTGTATCACAACGCTTGCGACCATGCAAGTGGTCTCGGACAACAGGT
>NW_026525082.1:190000-220000 GCF_943734705.1 Anopheles coustani | reverse complement strand
TTGAAAAGCGCTAAGATGACGGATAGTGAGACGCACCAGTACACGGAATCGGATAGACGGACTGGCCGCCACCCCTACGTGCTGAGCTTCTCCCGTTTCGCTCGCAGCTACTCAGGGAATCCCGGTTGGTTTCTTTTCCTCCCCTTATTAATATGCTTAAATTCAGGGGGTTGTCACACATGAACTGAGGCTTATGTACCTTGCGGTTGTTATCGTCACATCTGGCTTGCGACTACTTTGTTTCAATGTCCAATATGTACCGTTGGACTCGGTTAACGGGCTGTTAGCCCGCGTGTGGTTTAACTCACTGATACCTTCCATTGCCCATACGCTAGTTTGTTTGTGTTCCTTTGGTCAACTTCCATACTTGAATCATTTGTGCTACCGCTGCTGCTTCGACGCTACTTTGACATCTTCGCTTCTATTTAAATAAATAAATAAGCTGAAGCTAGACATCAGTAAACACCACCACAGACACCACAAGCACGCCTTCTCCTCGTACTTCCGCCTCACGCGGGAACACGGACGCTCTAAATACTTCGAATTCCAATGCCAGTATATTGTAAACCACGGGTTCTTTAATGCTAGCGGGTCGTCGCGACCCTAGTTAACATCATGGTGCACGTCTCGTGACGGGTGTCACGGCGTAGTTAAATGTATGCGATACATTTCTCAAATATAAGCGCTCAGTCATCTGTACATCATGGTAGGTTCCCACGACGTGCAATATGCGTTCAACTTATCAATGTTCATGTGTCCTGCAGTTCACATTATGACGCGCAGTTAGCTGCGGTCTTCATCGATCCATGAGCCGAGTGATCCACTGCCGAGGGTGACTAACTTGCGTAAGCCGCCGCTGTGCGCGTATACCCGTTCCCCGTAGGGAGGAGCAAGCCGCCGCTTAGAGACGAAGCATAAAGTGTCCTCATTCCACATAGGGCAAGCTGGATGAATCCATTTTACCCAGGACGGCCGAAGCGGCGTGGACCAGGGGAGAACTGAACTTTATACTTCACACCACAGTAAGTCTACGTGTCCTCTTCCACATAGGGCAAGCTAGAACTAACTATCTTACCCAGGACTGCCGAAGCAGCGTGGACCAGGGGAGGAACACACTTTTCATGGAAACGTAAGGCATCCATGACTGCCATAACGTAAGCCGCCGCTGTGCGCGTATACCCGTTCCCCGTAGGGAGGAGCAAGCCGCCGCTTAGAGACGAAGCATAAAGTGTCCTCATTCCACATAGGGCAAGCTGGATGAATCCATTTTACCCAGGACGGCCGAAGCGGCGTGGACCAGGGGAGAACTGAACTTTATACTTCACACCACAGTAAGTCTACGTGTCCTCTTCCACATAGGGCAAGCTAGAACTAACTATCTTACCCAGGACTGCCGAAGCAGCGTGGACCAGGGGAGGAACACACTTTTCATAGAAACGTAAGGCATCCATGACTGCCATAGTGCGTAAGCCGCCGCTGTGCGCGTAAACCCGTTCCCCGTAGGGAGGAGTCAAGCCGCCGCTTAGAGACGAAGTATGAAGTGTCCTCTTCCACATAGGGCAAGCTAGAATGAACTATCTTACCCAGGACCGCCGAAGCAGCGTGGACCAGGGGAGAACTGAACTTTATACTTCACACCACAGTATTGAGTAATGTGCCCTCTTCCACATAGGGCAAGCTGGAATGTTCCATTTTACCCAGGACGGCCGAAGCGGCGTGGACCAGTGGAGGACTACACAATCATGAGGTTTGATATCGACTTGTGTGTTTCAATAGGATACCGATGGTATGGTTTGAACCGATTTGATTTAGCCATTCTGAAGTCATCACTTGGTTGAAGCGCTGAACTAGGGAGGCATCGTTTACATATATATTGGTTTTCGCATGCTCTACTAGGTTAATGTCATGAGGTTGGCTATCGAGCATGCCCAAGTGATGACTTGATTGTGTGCTTGCTTGAATTCTTCACATTTCATACCATCGGTTAGTTGTCGAATCATTCCTCGATCATAACCTTCGTTCTTGGTTCATGTATGCTCTCTTCCACATAGGGCAAGCTAGAATTAACTATCTTACCCAGGACCGCCGAAGCAGCGTGGACCAGGGGAGAACTATACTTTGTCTTGTATGCCCTCTTCCACATAGGGCAAGCTAGAATTAACTATCTTACCCAGGACCGCCGAAGCAGCGTGGACCAGGGGAGGACTATACTTTGTTCATAACACCACAGTATTGAGTAATGTGCCCTCTTCCACATAGGGCAAGCTAGAATGAACTATCTTACCCAGGACCGCCGGAGCAGCGTGGACCAGTGGAGGACTACACAATCATGAGGTTTGATATCGACTTGTGTGTTTCAATAGGGTACCGATGGTATGTTTTGAACCGATTTGATTTAGCCATTCTGAAGTCATCACTTGGTTGAAGCGCTGAACTAGGGAGGGGCATCGTTTACATATATATTGGTTTTCGCATGCTCTACTAGGTTAATGTCATAGGGTTGGCTATCGAGCATGCCCAAGTGATGACTTGATTGTGTGCTTGCTTGAATTCTTCACATTTCATACCATCGGTTAGTTGTCGAATCATTCCTCGATCATAACCTTCGTTCTTGGTTCATGTATGCTCTCTTCCACATAGGGCAAGCTAGAATTAACTATCTTACCCAGGACCGCCGAAGCAGCGTGGACCAGGGGAGAACTATACTTTGTCTTGTATGCCCTCTTCCACATAGGGCAAGCTAGAACTAACTATCTTACCCAGGACCGCCGAAGCAGCGTGGACCAGTGGAGGACTATACTTTGTTCATTACACCACAGTATTAAGTATGGTGTCCTCTTCCACATAGGGCAAGCTAGAACTAACTATCTTACCCAGGACCGCCGAAGCAGTGTGGACCAGGGGAGGACTATACTTTATACTTCACACACTAGCCATACTGAAGTCATCACTTGGTGGGGGTGAACTACGGCGGTATCTATCGTTTTGGTTCGGTCTATATAGGGTCGCTTGCATGCTCATTCGAATATAATGTAATTGTGTATGGCAATATGAGCATGCCCAAGTGATGACTTTGTTTCAAGCTCAACAGGTAGGGTATTGAGTCCTCTTCCACATAGGGCAAGCTAGAATGAACTATCTTACCCAGGACCGCCGGAGCAGCGTGGACCAGTGGAGGACTCTATACTTTATACTTCACACCACAGTATTGAGTACGACTTGCATAAAGCCCCTAATGAGAACCACGAGGGCTCTCTCAATGTAGAACCACGAGGGCTCTAGTACCGATTCTCTCGGTACGGCTTGGTCCGTGTTCCTTTATGCTTGTACTCTTAGAAAGTCTCAACCCGGAGGTCTTGACTTTGATTGTCATAGTTGGACTACGACGGGGTATCCGACTCATCGAATACCCCAGAAGCACACCATCTTTCGGGTAGGCGGTACGCGTACCTCCGGACGCGGAAGTCTCAACCCGGAGGTCTTGACTTTGATTGTCATAGTTGGACTACGACGGGGCATCCGACCATTGCTGATCGAACACCCCTGATTCATCATCTTTCGGGTAGGCGGTGCGCGCACCTCCGACGCGGAAGTCTCAACCCGGAGGTCTTGACTTTGTATTGTCATAGTTGGACTACGACGGGGTATCCGACTCATCGAATACCCCAGAAGCACACCATCTTTCGGGTAGGCGGTACGCGTACCTCCGGACGCGGAAAGTCTCAACCCGGAGGTCTTGACTTTGGTTGTCATAGTTGGACTATGACGGGGCATCCGACCATTGCTGATCGAACACCCCTGTTACACCATCTTTCGGATAGGCGGTGCGCGACACCACCGACGCGGAAAGTCTCAACCCGGAGGTCTTGACTTTGTATTGTTGGATAGTCCTCTTCCACTATAGGGCAAGCTGGAAATATTCCATTTTACCCAGGACTGCCGAGGCAGCGTGGACCAGGGGAGAACTTCACGGAATCTTCAGGCATCCATGATTGCCATAGTGCGTAAGCCGCCGCTGTGTGCGTCAACTCGTTCCCCGTGAGGAGGAGTCTAGCCGCCGCTAAAAGACGAAGCATTAAGTGTCCTCATTCCACTATAGGGCAAGCTAGAATGAACTATCTTACCCAGGACCGCCGAAGCAGCGTGGACCAGGCGAGGACTACTTTATACTTCACACCACAGTATTGAGTACGACTTGCATAAAGCCCCTAATGAGAACCACGAGGGCTCTCTCAATGTAGAACCACAAGGGCTCTAGTACCGATTCTCTCGGTACGGCTTGGTCCGTGTTCCTTTATGCTTGTACTCGCGGAAAGTCTCAACCCGGAGGTCTTGACTTTGATTGTCATAGTTGGACTACGACGGGGCATCCGACCATTGCTGATCGAACACCCCTGATTCATCATCTTTCGGGTAGGCGGTGCGCGCACCTCCGACGCGGAAGTCTCAACCCGGAGGTCTTGACTTTGTATTGTCATAGTTGGACTACGACGGGGTATCCGACTCATCGAATACCCCAGAAGCACACCATCTTTCGGGTAGGCGGTACGCGTACCTCCGGACGCGGAAAGTCTCAACCCGGAGGTCTTGACTTTGATTGTCATAGTTGGACTACGACGGGGCATCCGACCATTGCTGATCGGACACCCCTGATTCACCATCTTTCGGGTAGGCGGTACGCGTACCTCCGGACGCGGAAAGTCTCAACCCGGAGGTTCGGACTTAGAGTTTTTCCCATTTAAAAGTTTTTCTCTTAGCCATACTGAAGTCATCACTTGGCGAACGATTGAACTAGGGCGGGTTAATCGTTTATAGGTATCATGTGGTTTGCATGCTCTCTTAGGTTAATGTCATGTGGTTGGCTATCGAGCATGCCCAAGTGATGACTTTGTTTCACGCTTGCTTGATTTCTTCATGATTCCCTGTTATATAGTGTATTCATTCGAGAACAGGGAATCTTTGGTTTTGCTCAACAGGTATTGGATGTCAACTTGGTATCTAGATCGCATTAAGTCTCAACCCGCAGGTTCGGACTTCTGTTTATTTGGCCAATGTATGTATAAGGCAACTTGTGCCTAAGTCTCAACCCGCAGGTTCGGACTTGTGTATTTGTTCGAAGTTATATATAAGGCAACTTGTGCCTAAGGCAACTTGTGCCTAAGTCTCAACCCGCAGGTTCGGACTTGTGTATTTGTTCGAAGTTATATATAAGGCAACTTGTGCCTAAGTCTCAACCCGCAGGTTCGGACTTCATAGTGTTTCGTCAATGTTCATATGGCAACTTGTGCCGAAGTCTCAACCCGCAGGTTCGGACTTCTAACGTGTTTCGTCAACTATCATATGGCAACTTGTGCCTAAGTCTCAACCCGCAGGTTCGGACTTGTGTATTTGTTCGAAGTTTTATATAAGGCAACTTGTGCCTAAGTCTCAACCCGCAGGTTCGGACTTCTATAGTGTTTCGTCAATTATCATATGGCAACTTGTGCCGAAGTCTCAACCCGCAGGTTCGGACTTCTATAGTGTTTCGTCAATTATCATATGGCAACTTGTGCCGAAGTCTCAACCCGCAGGTTCGGACTTCTATAGTGTTTCGTCAATTATCATATGGCAACTTGTGCCGAAGTCTCAACCCGCAGGTTCGGACTTCTGGAAGGATCACTTGGCCACTAATGATCCTTCCGCAGGTTCACCTACGGAAACCTTGTTACGACTTTTACTTCCTCTAAATCATCAAGTTCGGTCAACTTCGATAAAGCAGACGCGGTTCACGAGGATCCAGCGAACGATCATCTCCAAAGACCTCACTAAATAATCCATCGGTAGTAGCGACGGGCGGTGTGTACAAAGGGCAGGGACGTATTCAACGCTGGCTGATGACCAGCACTTACTAGAAGTTCCGAGTTCATATGGACCATTGCAATCCATAATCCCTACTAAGTGAGTATTTGAGTGATTTCCCGTTCCTCTCGGAATAGGAGACACGCTGCTACCCACATTGTAGCACGCGTGTAGCCCAGAACATCTAAGGGCATCACGGACCTGTTATCGCTCGATCTCATTTTGCTAAACACAAATTGTCCTGCTAAGCAGCGTACCGTAAGTGCACTTGCGCACACGAACAGCGAAGGTGTCAGGTCATACTCCACCGAAAGGTCCTAACCCGTTCCAATCGGCATCGACGCATTAACGCTGACTGCGTTCTAGTTAGCATATGTGAGTCACGTTCGTTATCGGAATTAACCAGACAAATCAATCCACGAACTAAGAACGGCCATGCACCACTACCCTTAAATTTGAGAAAGAGCTATTAATCTGTCTCACCTCCATAAGTTCGGACCTGGTAAGTTTTCCCGTGTTGAGTCAAATTGAACCGCAAGCTCCATTTCATTGTGGTGCCCTTCCGTCAATTCCTTTAAGTTTCAACTTTGCAACCATACTTCCCCCGGAACCTGACTTTGGTTTCCCGGAAGCTACTGAGAGCACCTGGTTGTAGCGTCTCCCAATTGCTAGTTGGCATCGTTTACGGTTAGAACTAGGGCGGTATCTAATCGCCTTCGATCCTCTAACTTTCGTTCTTGATTAAAGAAAGCATCCTTGACAAATGCCTTCGCTTTAGTTAGTCTTACGACGGTCTACGAATTTCACCTCTCGCGCCGTAATACTAGTGTCCCCAACTACTTCTGTTAATCATTACCTCCGGTCTGAGTACAAACCAATGAAAGATTAGACCAAGGTCGTATTCCATTATTCCATGCAAGATTATTCTAGGGCGTTTGGGCACCCTGCTTTAAGCACTCTAATTTGTTCAAGGTAAACGTGAGCGGTCGAGCTCTATGTTACACTTGCACCCGTTGAAGGGCACACCATGACACAGACTTGGTGCCCTACCACACCATTGAGTCGCAACCAGATTCCGACTTGGCCCACCGACCACGGGTTGACCGGGTCGGCGGAGCCGGACTGTGTTGGACAAGTATCAACTTCGAACGTTTTAACCGCAACAATTTTAATATACGCTAGTGGAGCTGGAATTACCGCGGCTGCTGGCACCAGACTTGCCCTCCACTTGATCCTCGTAGAAGGATTTATGCTCTACTCATTCCAATTATGAAACATCATTAAAGAGTTTCATATTGTTATTTCTCGTCACTACCTCCCCGTCCCGGGATTGGGTAATTTACGCGCCTGCTGCCTTCCTTGGATGTGGTAGCCATTTCTCAGGCTCCCTCTCCGGAATCGAACCCTGATTCCCCGTTACCCGTTGCAACCATGGTAGTCCTCTATACTACCATCCATAGTTGATAGGGCAGATATTTGCGAGATCTGTCGTCGGTGCGAGACCATACGATCAGCATCATTATCCAGACTTCAACTCAATGACACGGAGAACCCGCGATTGGTTTGACTAATAAGTGCACCAGTTCCCGCGAGGGTCCTGGCATGTTGCATGTATTAGCTCTAGATTTTCCACAGTTATCCAAGTAACTAGGTTGATGATCTCGTAAATTATAGCTGTTATACTGAGCCTTATGCGGTTTCACATTAAATCTGTTTGTACTTAGACATGCATGGCTTAACCTTTGAGACGAGCGTATATTACTGGTAGGATCAACCAGAATTCCGACTTTGCGTTCGAATGTTCATTGTCCCATTGCACCCGGAGGAGCAAACACCACGTTCTATATGCTGTCAAGTCCGGTAGCACACGGGAGGCGAGCCCCCGTGCGAACCTCATTGCCCTCGTATCACACACACCCGATGCACCGGACAGGCACTTGAGCGGCATTCGACTCCGCTAAGCGCACGTGCGCCCGATTGTGCATGCGCTGACGGGGCCTTCATACCCCTACCACAGCGACCTTATGCCAAACTTCCATGAATACTTAGGTGAGCTGACAAGGGCCTTCATTTCCCTACCATCAACTAAAGGACACGCTAGGCGCGTCCGATCATTGCAACTGCGGGGCTTTCATACCCCAATCACCACAGTACGCAATTCACCAGAGTTTAATCACAACCCCCCCGGACATGGCACACTATTAACTTGCAACAAAACTTAGTGTGTGCCGGGCACATCGGTTCCACAAAATCATTCCCGATGTACCCCAATTGGGGTTGTGAACGCATCCATGGTCCTCTGACACACCCAACCAAGCGTGGATACTACATACCTCAAACACCCAGTACACTAACAGACAAATCAACATATGGTTGCTTTCCCCCAGACATTTGCCAATCACTTGGCACCCGGACGGGAACTCGCTCCTGATTGCGCCAATGCCACCCATTTGCCAAGAGCGAGTTCTGTATGTAGATTTCATTTGGAAAGACAACCGTGTACTGGATATTCTATCCGACGATTACAGATGACGAGTACGAGACTCGACTACACTCACGGATAATACATTTTGGGTCGAGATTGCTTTCGGGGTTTTCGATTGGTCTTGCGCTTGTAAACGTATAACTTTGACTTGTGGTAACCTCGGTATGTTAGTCGATCACGTGGTTGTGAACTGGGTACGGGTGGGCAATCTGTTCACTTGCACTCTGGGTAGGAATATGGTGAGCGCTATAGGTTAAAGATCATGGTATGGTTCCATCGTGATGACTTTCGCTAGATAGTAGGATGTTTGGATAGTTATAACGTTTTTGGCCATTTGTTCATAGTGTTCGGTTCATTGAGGAATTCGATTGGTCTTTGCTTCACACACGTGGTCGATCACTTGGATGTGAACTAGGGTGAGAATAAGGTGTTCACTAGTGCTCTTAGGTTTTGGATCAGTACTGAGCACTTGATTGGTTTCGCATAATATGTATCCATAGTGATGACTCTTTCCAGCTTAAGATTTCGTTACCGGTTTCGAATCCTCCCCACGTTCGCTTTTACTTGGTTAGGTTTTCGAGTGTAGATTTTAAAGCAATCTCATGTATGTATCCCATCTGATATAAGCCACTGACAGTTCATGTCACCTCGTTCAACTCTCGCTGGGTCACAGAAGTATGTTACTGCGCCCATTATCCCTACTCGGATAGGTTCGGTTCGTTCGTTTTATACTACGGTGAGTAAACTCAATTTGTGCATCGCATAGCCATGGAAAGCAAGCTTTCGCGGGCCTCTTCGACTGTTTTGATACGAGCTGTGCCCGTGATGCTTGTCATCCCAGGATACTAGACCCCTTTGGACGACCGCATGACCATCAGAAAGTAAATTCCACGTTCGATTTGGGGTGTGAACCCCGAACATAAAGTCTTTGTGTAGAACCACGAGGGCTCTATAGTACCGATTCTCTCGGTACGCTTGGTCCGTGTTCCTTTATGTTCGTACTCTTGTGTATAAGATTCACGTTCGTTTTGGGATATTTGCTACTGTCACCGTTTGAGTACTATGGGGCTTGAACCCCTAACATAAAGTCTTTGTGTAGAACCACGAGGGTTCTATAGTACCGATTCTCTCGGTACGCTTGGTCCGTGTTCCTTTATGTTCGTACTCTTGTGTGTATAATATTCATGTTCGGTTTGGGATATTTGCTACTTTCACCAGGGTCCCGTTCTTCATACAAGTCTGCCTTGCTAATGTGGTAACTTTATAGTGTAGTTCTGACATCCCAATTTTGGGACTTAGCCGATTTTTCGTATATTTCCATATGACCCATAGGGTCCCTTTCTTCATACAAGCTTGCCTAGGGCGATCGGTCAAAACTTGTCTTACTATTCGATTGGTCTTCGCACTTTCACCCTAGGCAGTTTGCCTAGGTGTAGCTTCTTGAGGAGGTCAAAACCCAAAATAAGGAGGTTCAGCCGACCCAAAAACCTCCCCTGTCTAAACTACACTAACCAGATTTTTCAGGGTCCTCACCGTCATACAACTTTGCCTAGGTCACTTGTTCTCTTGACTTAGGCCATCTGACTTGGTCCGTGTTTCTTGCTAGGGTTCACCTAGGTACTTTGCCTTGCTTGATGTGGTAACTTTTTAGTGTAGTTCAGACATCCCAATTTTGGGACTTAGCCGATTTTTCATGTATTTCCATATGACCCATAGGGTCCCTTTCTTCATACAAGCTTGCCTAGGGCGATCGGTCAAAACTTGTCTTACTATTCGATTGGTCTTCGCACTTTCACCCTAGGCAGTTTGCCTAGGTGTAGCTTCTTGAGGAGGTCAAAACCCAAAATAAGGAGGTTCAGCCGACCCAAAAACCTCCCCTGTCTAAACTACACTAACCAGATTTTTCAGGGTCCTCACCGTCATACAACTTTGCCTAGGTCACTTGTTCTCTTGACTTAGGCCATCTGACTTGGTCCGTGTTTCTTGCTAGGGTTCACCTAGGTACTTTGCCTTGCTTGATGTGGTAACTTTTTAGTGTAGTTCAGACATCCCAATTTTGGGACTTAGCCGATTTTTCATGTATTTCCATATGACCCATAGGGTCCCTTTCTTCATACAAGCTTGCCTAGGGCGATCGGTCAAAACTTGTCTTACTATTCGATTGGTCTTCGCACTTTCACCCTAGGCAGTTTGCCTAGGTGTAGCTTCTTGAGGAGGTCAAAACCCAAAATAAGGAGGTTCAGCCGACCCAAAAACCTCCCCTGTCTAAACTACACTAACCAGATTTTTCAGGGTCCTCACCGTCATACAACTTTGCCTAGGTCACTTGTTCTCTTGACTTAGGCCATCTGACTTGGTCCGTGTTTCTTGCTAGGGTTCACCTAGGTACTTTGCCTTGCTTGATGTGGTAACTTTTTAGTGTAGTTCAGACATCCCAATTTTGGGACTTAGCCGATTTTTCATGTATTTCCATATGACCCATAGGGTCCCTTTCTTCATACAAGCTTGCCTAGGGCGATCGGTCAAAACTTGTCTTACTATTCGATTGGTCTTCGCACTTTCACCCTAGGCAGTTTGCCTAGGTCTGTCTTCTTGAGGAGGCCAAAACCCGAAATAAGGAGGTTCAGCCGACCCAGAAACCTCCCCTGTCTGAACTACACTAACCCGATTTTTCAGGGTCCTCAGCGCCATACAACTTTGCCTAGGTCACTTGTACTCTTGACTTAGGCCATCTGACTTGGTCCGTGTTTCTTCCTAGGGTTCACCTAGGTACTTTGCCTTGCTTGATGTGGTAACTTTTTAGTGTAGTTCAGACATCCCAATTTTGGGACTTAGCCGATTTTTCATGTATTTCCATATGACCCATAGGGTCCCTTTCTTCATACAAGCTTGCCTAGGGCGATCGGTCAAAACTTGTCTTACTATTCGATTGGTCTTCGCACTTTCACCCTAGGCAGTTTGCCTAGGTGTAGCTTCTTGAGGAGGTCAAAACCCAAAATAAGGAGGTTCAGCCGACCCAAAAACCTCCCCTGTCTAAACTACACTAACCAGATTTTTCAGGGTCCTCACCGTCATACAACTTTGCCTAGGTCACTTGTTCTCTTGACTTAGGCCATCTGACTTGGTCCGTGTTTCTTCCTAGGGTTCACCTAGGTACTTTGCCTTGCTTGGTGTGGTAACTTTTTAGTGTAGTTCTGACATCCTCATTTTGGGACTTAGCCGATTTTTCGTAAAATACCATATGACCCATATGGGTCCTTTCCTTCATATAAGTTTGCCTTGCTTGGTATGGTAACATTTGAGTGTAGTTCTGACATCATCATTTTGGGACTTAGCCGATTTTTCGTAAAATACCATATGACCCATATGGGTCCTTTGCTTCATATAAGTTTGCCTTGCTTGGTGTGGTAACATTTGAGTGTAGTTCTGACATCCCCATTTTGGGACTTAGCCGATTTTTCAATCAATACCATATGACCCATCAGGGTCCTTTGCTTCATATAAGTTTGCCTTGCTTGGTGTGGTAACATTTGAGTGTAGTTCTGACATCCTCATTTTGGGACTTAGCCGATTTTTCGTAAAATACCATATGACCCATCAGGGTCCTTTGCTTCATATAAGTTTGCCTAGCTTGGTGTGGTAACATATGAGTGTAGTTCTGACATCCCCATTTTGGGACTTAGCCGATTTTTCGTAAAATACCATATGACCCATCAGGGTCCTTTGCTTCATATAAGTTTGCCTTGCTTGGTGTGGTAACATATGAGTGTAGTTCTGACATCCCCATTTTGGGACTTAGCCGATTTTTCGTAAAATACCATATGACCCATCAGGGTCCTTGCCTTCATATAAGTTTGCCTTGCTTGATGTGGTAACATTTGAGTGTAGTTCAGACATCCCCATTTTGGGACTTAGCCGATTTTTCGTAAAATACCATATGACCCATCAGGGTCCTTGCCTTCATATAAGTTTGCCTTGCTTGGTGTGGTAACATTTGAGTGTAGTTCTGACATCCCCATTTTGGGACTTAGCCGATTTTTCGATCAATACCATATGACCCATCAGGGTCCTTTGCTTCATATAAGTTTGCCTTGCTTGGTGTGGTAACATTTGAGTGTAGTTCTGACATCATCATTTTGGGACTTAGCCGATTTTTCGTAAAATACCATATGACCCATCAGGGTCCTTGCCTTCATATAAGTTTGCCTTGCTTGGTGTGGTAACATTTTAGTGTAGTTCTGACATCACCATTTTGGGACTTAGCCGATTTTTCGTAAAATACCATATGACCCATCAGGGTCCTTTGCTTCATATAAGTTTGCCTTGCTTGGTGTGGTAACACATGAGTGTAGTTCTGACATCCCCATTTTGGGACTTAGCCGATTTTTCGACCAATACCATATGACCCATCAGGGTCCTTTGCTTCATATAAGTTTGCCTTGCTTGGTGTGGTAACATTTGAGTGTAGTTCTGACATCATCATTTTGGGACTTAGCCGATTTTTCGTAAAATACCATATGACCCATCAGGGTCCTTGCCTTCATATAAGTTTGCCTTGCTTGGTGTGGTAACACATGAGTGTAGTTCTGACATCCCCATTTTGGGACTTAGCCGATTTTTCGTAAAATACCATATGACCCATCAGGGTCCTTGCCTTCATATAAGTTTGCCTTGCTTGGTGTGGTAACATTTTAGTGTAGTTCTGACATCACCATTTTGGGACTTAGCCGATTTTTCGTAAAATACCATATGACCCATCAGGGTCCTTTGCTTCATATAAGTTTGCCTTGCTTGGTGTGGTAACACATGAGTGTAGTTCTGACATCCCCATTTTGGGACTTAGCCGATTTTTCGACCAATACCATATGACCCATCAGGGTCCTTTGCTTCATATAAGTTTGCCTTGCTTGGTGTGGTAACATTTGAGTGTAGTTCTGACATCATCATTTTGGGACTTAGCCGATTTTTCGTAAAATACCATATGACCCATCAGGGTCCTTGCCTTCATATAAGTTTGCCTTGCTTGGTGTGGTAACACATGAGTGTAGTTCTGACATCCCCATTTTGGGACTTAGCCGATTTTTCGTAAAATACCATATGACCCATCAGGGTCCTTTCCTTCATATAAGTTTGCCTTGCTTGATGTGGTAACATTTGAGTGTAGTTCAGACATCCCCATTTTGGGACTTAGCCGATTTTTCGATCCATACCATATGACCCATCAGGGTCCTTGCCTTCATATAAGTTTGCCTTGCTTGGTGTGGTAACATTTTAGTGTAGTTCTGACATCACCATTTTGGGACTTAGCCGATTTTTCGTAAAATACCATATGACCCATCAGGGTCCTTGCCTTCATATAAGTTTGCCTTGCTTGGTGTGGTAACATTTTAGTGTAGTTCTGACATCACCATTTTGGGACTTAGCCGATTTTTCGTAAAATACCATATGACCCATCAGGGTCCTTTGCTTCATATAAGTTTGCCTTGCTTGGTGTGGTAACACATGAGTGTAGTTCTGACATCCCCATTTTGGGACTTAGCCGATTTTTCGACCAATACCATATGACCCATCAGGGTCCTTTGCTTCATATAAGTTTGCCTTGCTTGGTGTGGTAACATTTGAGTGTAGTTCTGACATCATCATTTTGGGACTTAGCCGATTTTTCGTAAAATACCATATGACCCATCAGGGTCCTTGCCTTCATATAAGTTTGCCTTGCTTGGTGTGGTAACACATGAGTGTAGTTCTGACATCCCCATTTTGGGACTTAGCCGATTTTTCGTAAAATACCATATGACCCATCAGGGTCCTTTGCTTCATATAAGTTTGCCTTGCTTGGTGTGGTAACACATGAGTGTAGTTCTGACATCCCCATTTTGGGACTTAGCCGATTTTTCGACCAATACCATATGACCCATCAGGGTCCTTTGCTTCATATAAGTTTGCCTTGCTTGGTGTGGTAACATTTGAGTGTAGTTCTGACATCATCATTTTGGGACTTAGCCGATTTTTTGTAAAATACCATATGACCCATCAGGGTCCTTGCCTTCATATAAGTTTGCCTTGCTTGGTGTGGTAACACATGAGTGTAGTTCTGACATCCCCATTTTGGGACTTAGCCGATTTTTCGTAAAATACCATATGACCCATCAGGGTCCTTTCCTTCATATAAGTTTGCCTTGCTTGATGTGGTAACATTTGAGTGTAGTTCAGACATCCCCATTTTGGGACTTAGCCGATTTTTCGATCAATACCATATGACCCATCAGGGTCCTTTGCTTCATATAAGTTTGCCTTGCTTGGTATGGTAACATTTGAGTGTAGTTCTGACATCATCATTTTGGGACTTAGCCGATTTTTCGTAAAATACCATATGACCCATATGGGTCCTTTGCTTCATATAAGTTTGCCTTGCTTGGTGTGGTAACATTTGAGTGTAGTTCTGACATCACCATTTTGGGACTTAGCCGATTTTTCGTAAAATACCATATGACCCATCAGGGTCCTTTGCTTCATATAAGTTTGCCTTGCTTGGTGTGGTAACATTTGAGTGTAGTTCTGACATCCCCATTTTGGGACTTAGCCGATTTTTCGTAAAATACCATATGACCCATCAGGGTCCTTTGCTTCATATAAGTTTGCCTTGCTTGGTGTGGTAACATTTGAGTGTAGTTCTGACATCCCCATTTTGGGACTTAGCCGATTTTTCGTAAAATACCATATGACCCATCAGGGTCCTTTGCTTCATATAAGTTTGCCTTGCTTGGTGTGGTAACACATGAGTGTAGTTCTGACATCCCCATTTTGGGACTTAGCCGATTTTTCGACCAATACCATATGACCCATCAGGGTCCTTTGCTTCATATAAGTTTGCCTTGCTTGGTGTGGTAACATTTGAGTGTAGTTCTGACATCCCCATTTTGGGACTTAGCCGATTTTTCGATCCATCCTATATGACCCATCAGGGTCCTTTTTCTTCATATAAGTTTCCCAAGACTTAGTGCTTTTTACCTTTGGACACCAATATCACCCTTATGGGTTTCTTTGATCTTCTCACTTTGTATTGACCAAATGTAGGTCTTGCCATGCCAAACATATAATTGTTCTACACCAAGTCTCTATCTCGTACCGCCAGCTCGGTACATTCGATCAACCTGCCTTTAAGGCACCCGGGACTTAGCCATTTTTTCACATTTTTCATGATTTTGAGGCAACTTTTCTCGACTTTGTCACCTTATATCACCAAGATCCTTTCCCTTTAGCGCTTCACTCTGTTCGTATGATATTTAGCGCTGACTATCACCTTTCTATCGCTGACCTCAACTTCTTATTCGGTGCCATAGAGCCAGAGATATTTGGTGTATGCTGTTATAAGGGAAGTTTGTCACTTTTTCAAAGGCCCACTTTGGGACGCCCATATCTCACCTTCACGTATCTTCGATCTTCTTGTCGTCTATGGACGAAACTTAGGTCTTGTATTGGCCAACTTATAAATGTTCTACGGCCAAGCCGTATCTCTTACCGCCAGCCCGGTATTCATGGACTTAGTCGGATTTTCGCCTCTCGTGGTAACAATTTCTGACTTTGACTCACAATAACACCCGAACGGTCACATGCTAGCGCTTTGCTTGGTAGGAATTATAGTTAGCGCTACCTTTTCTCTTTCCATCGATACCTTGTTCGTTCCATTCCATGCCATACAGCCGAAGTTATGATGTTTCCCGTTTTCCATATCATGTGGAGCTTATGCCTCCATAAATCGCTCAGCGGAGGCGGGGGATATGGGCGATCCAAGGATTTTTCCAAGTTTCGGTACTTTTTACGGTATCGCTCATAGCTCCGGCTGTATGCAAGCAAATGGCAATCTAAGACATGATTTGGAAAGGTATTGAGTAGAACTAACTTACGTTAGAACACAGCGAAGCGCTATCGGTTCATGGCAAGGCCGATATAAGCAGTCAAAAATGAAAAATGTTGACAAAATGAACAAAAATTACCTTGGTACGCGAATAGTGGCCAGGGATGAAGAGGTACGAAGGTGGTGGGGAATAATTATAATTAGGGCTTGGTACGCTCTAAAAGTTTGCCGAAGACCGCAAAGCGCTCAGACCCATAGAAAGTGGCCATTTGGGCCGAACAGTGCGTGCAAAGAGGTGAAAAAGCAAAAATTGCACTTTGTGGGGCGATTTGCGGGGGGAAGGAGGGGTCGGAGGGGTAAATGTCTAATGGCCAAAAAGTCTTATCTCATCAATATCTAAAACATTGCCGAAGACCGCAAAGCGCTAGCTCGCAATCGAAAAATCGCGATTTTGAAAAATTTCTAAGTGTTGGGCCCCCTAAGGAGAAGTAACAAAAATCACCTTTGGCCCCAATTTTGAGCATGAAGGAGTCGTTTCCGAGGCATGGTGTCTTCGGCAAAAAGTTTCATCTACTCGAGTACTTACGACTAGTCAAATAAAAAATTGAGAAACACAAACGGTATGGCTATGCCGAAGCTCGATACACCCGAAAAAATCAAAAAAAAGTCGAAAATGTCGAAAAATGAGAAAACCCTATATTCGTACTCTACTCGAGCCCTAAATATTGAAAAGTGAAACCCGCGATCGATTTGGAACAAAAAATTGACCTAGGCAAAGTTGTATGACGGTCCGCACCTTTGAAAAATCTGGTAAGTGTATTTTAGACAGACTCGAAAAAAGTCGCCCCGAGTCCCCTTACGTTGAAAATCCGAAAAAGTCGAAATTGTTGAAAATGTTAAAAAGCCTCTTTTGGTGGTCCATGGCACCACTAGATATTGAAAAGTGAGGTCCGCGGCCAATCCGGAAGAAAAAGTTAGCTAGGCAAACTTGTATGTCGGTCGATACAAAAAACGGCTCGGTGAGTGTATTTTCGACAGGCTTCAAAAAACAATCCTTTCTCCATAAAATTTCAATCGATTTTTAAAATTTCGAGATAGCGCTTTGGTGTCTTCGGCAATAATGTAGAAATCGGGTTTTAAAACACATTTTACTTTTGGGTTTTTTTCGATCCGTCGCTTGGTTCGCCCGCAATCGCGAGAAAACGAAAAAACACGTTTACAAAATTCGTCCGGAATTTTGTGATCGCCGTCCATACATTTTCGATCGATTTTTAAAATTTCGAGATAGCGCTTTGGTGTCTTCGGCAATAATGTAGAAATCGGGTTTTTAAACACATTTTACTTTTGGGTTTTTTTCGATCCGTCGCTTGGTTCGCCCGCAATCGCGAGAAAACGAAAAAACACGTTTACAAAATTCCGGACGAATTTTGTGAACGCCGTCCATACATTTTCGATCGATTTTTAAAATTTCGAGATAGCGCTTTGGTGTCTTCGGCAATAATGTAGAAATCGGGTTTTTAAACACATTTTACTTTTGGGTTTTTTTCGATCCGTCGCTTGGTTCGCCCGCAATCGCGAGAAAACGAAAAAACACGTTTACAAAATTCCGGACGAATTTTGTGAACGCCGTCCATACATTTTCGATCGATTTTTAAAATTTCGAGATAGCGCTTTGGTGTCTTCGGCAATAATGTAGAAATCGGGTTTTTAAACACATTTTACTTTTGGGTTTTTTTCGATCCGACGCTTAGTTCGCCCGCAATTGAGAGAAAACGGAAAAACACGTTTACAAAATTCCGGACGAATTTTGTGATCGCCGTCCATACATTTTCGATCGATTTTTAAAATTTCGAGATAGCGCTTTGGTGTCTTCGGCAATAATGTAGAAATCGGGTTTTTAAACACATTTTACTTTTGGGTTTTTTTCGATCCGTCGCTTGGTTCGCCCGCAATCGCGAGAAAACGAAAAAACACGTTTACAAAATTCCGGACGAATTTTGTGAACGCCGTCCATACATTTTCGATCGATTTTTAAAATTTCGAGATAGCGCTTTGGTGTCTTCGGCAATAATGTAGAAATCGGGTTTTTAAACACATTTTACTTTTGGGTTTTTTTCGATCCGACGCATAGTTCGCGCGCAATCGAGAGAAAACGGAAAAACACGTTTACAAAATTCCGGACGAATTTTGTGATCGCCGTCCATACATTTTCGATCGATTTTTAAAATTTCGAGATAGCGCTTTGGTGTCTTCGGCAATAATGTAGAAATCGGGTTTTTAAACACATTTTACTTTTGGGTTTTTTTCGATCCGACGCTTAGTTCGCGCGCAATCGAGAGAAAACGGAAAAACACGTTTACAAAATTCCGGACGAATTTTGTGAACGCCGTCCATACATTTTCGATCGATTTTTAAAATTTCGAGATAGCGCTTTGGTGTCTTCGGCAATAATGTAGAAATCGGGTTTTTAAACACATTTTACTTTTTGGTTTTTTTCGATCCGTCGCTTGGTTCGCCCGCAATCGCAAGAAAACGAAAAAACACGTTTACAAAATTCGTCCGGAATTTTGTGATCGCCGTCCATACATTTTCGATCGATTTTTAAAATTTCGAGATAGCGCTTTGGTGTCTTCGGCAATAATGTAGAAATCGGGTTTTTAAACACATTTTACTTTTGGGTTTTTTTCGATCCGACGCTTAGTTCGCCCGCAATTGAGAGAAAACGGAAAAACACGTTTACAAAATTCCGGACGAATTTTGTGAACGCCGTCCATACATTTTCGATCGATTTTTAAAATTGTAACAATCAGCGGAGGTACGACTAGAAGAAAGCAAAGCGCTAACTAGCATGATTTGGAAGTTATTAAGCGTCAAAGTCGAAAAATGTTACCAAAATTGAAACTCGAGTACATTGGGCCAAAAAGTACAAGTTGTGAAATTTGGACTTACGAGTAAAATACCGAGCAGGCGGTAAGAGATAGAGACTTGGTGTAGAACAATTATAAGTTGGGCATGTTATAACCTATATTTGGCCCGAACATAGTCTCGAGATCGGTGGTACCTAAAAGGGTGGTACAGGTGTTAGATGGTTTTCCCAGAGCATAAGCTCCACATGATATGGAAAACGGGAAACATCATAACTTCGGCTGTATGGCATGGAATGGAACGAACAAGGTATCGATGGAAAGAGAAAAGGTAGCGCTAACTATAATTCCTTCCAAGCAAAGCGCTAGCATGTGACCGTTTGGGTGTTATTGTGAGTCAAAGTCTGAAATTGTTACCACGAGAGGCGAAAATCCAACTAAGTCCATGAATACCGGGCTGGCGGTAAGAGATACGGCTTGGCCGTAGAACATTTATAAGTTGGCCAATACAAGACCTAAGTTTCGTCCATCGACGACAAGAAGATCGAAGATACGTGAATGTGAGATATGGGCGTCCCAAAGTGGGCCTTTGAAAAAGTGACAAACTTCCCTTATAACAGCATACACCAAATATCTCTGGCTCTATGGCACCGAATAAGAAGTTGAGGTCAGCGATAGAAAGGTGATAGTCAGCGCTAAATATCATACGAACAGAGTGAAGCGCTAAAGGGAAAGGATCTTGGTGATATAAGGTGACAAAGTCGAGAAAAGTTGCCTCAAAATCATGAAAAATGTGAAAAAATGGCTAAGTCCCGGGTGCCTTAAGGGCAGGTTGATCGAATGTACCGAGCTGGCGGTACGAGATAGAGACTTGGTGTAGAACAATTATATGTTTGGCATGGCAAGACCTACATTTGGTCAATACAAAGTGAGAAGATCAAAGAAACCCGTAAGGGTGATATTGGTGTCCAAAGGTAAAAAGCACTAAGTCTTGGGAAACTTATATGAAGAAAAAGGACCCTGATGGGTCATATAGGATGGATCGAAAAATCGGCTAAGTCCCAAAATGGGGATGTCAGAACTACACTCAAATGTTACCACACCAAGCAAGGCAAACTTATATGAAGCAAAGGACCCTGATGGGTCATATGGTATTGGTCGAAAAATCGGCTAAGTCCCAAAATGGGGATGTCAGAACTACACTCATGTGTTATAACACCAAGCAAGGCAAACTTATATGAAGCAAAGGACCCTGATGGGTCATATGGTATTTTACGAAAAATCGGCTAAGTCCCAAAATGGTGATGTCAGAACTACACTAAAATGTTACCACACCAAGCAAGGCAAACTTATATGAAGGCAAGGACCCTGATGGGTCATATGGTATTTTACGAAAAATCGGCTAAGTCCCAAAATGGTGATGTCAGAACTACACTAAAATGTTACCACACCAAGCAAGGCAAACTTATATGAAGGCAAGGACCCTGATGGGTCATATGGTATGGATCGAAAAATCGGCTAAGTCCCAAAATGGGGATGTCTGAACTACACTCATGTGTTACCACACCAAGCAAGGCAAACTTATATGAAGCAAAGGACCCTGATGGGTCATATGGTATTTTACGAAAAATCGGCTAAGTCCCAAAATGATGATGTCAGAACTACACTCAAATGTTACCACACCAAGCAAGGCAAACTTATATGAAGGCAAGGACCCTGATGGGTCATATGGTATTTTACGAAAAATCGGCTAAGTCCCAAAATGGGGATGTCAGAACTACACTAAAAAGTTACCACACCAAGCAAGGCAAAGTACCTAGGTGAACCCTAGGAAGAAACACGGACCAAGTCAGATGGCCTAAGTCAATAGAACAAGTGACCTAGGCAAAGTTGTATGGCGCTGAGGACCCTGAAAAATCTGGTTAGTGTAGTTTAGACAGGGTAGGTTTTTGGGTCGGCCGAACCCCCTTATTTTGGGTTTTGGCCTCATCAAGAAGCTACACCTAGGCAAACTGCCTAGGGTGAAAGTGCGAAGACCAATCGAATAGTAAGACAAGTTTTGACCGATCGCCCTAGGCAAGCTTGTATGAAGAAAGGGACCCTAAGGGTCATATGGAAATACATGAAAAATCGGCTAAGTCCCAAAATTGGGATGTCAGAACTACACTAAAAAGTTACCACATCAAGCAAGGCAAACTACCTAGGTGAACCCTAGCAAGAAACACGGACCAAGTCAGATGGCCTAAGTCAAGAGTGCAAGTGACCTAGGCAAAGTTGTATGACGGTGAGGACCCTGAAAAATCTGGTTAGTGTAGTTTAGACAGGGGAGGTTTTTGGGTCGGCTGAACCTCCTTATTTTGGGTTTTGACCTCCTCAAGAAGCTACACCTAGGCAAACTGCCTAGGGTGAAAGTGCGAAGACCAATCGAATAGTAAGACAAGTTTTGACCGATCGCCCTAGGCAAGCTTGTATGAAGAAAGGGACCCTATGGGTCATATGGAAATACATGAAAAATCGGCTAAGTCCCAAAATTGGGATGTCTGAACTACACTAAAAAGTTACCACATCAAGCAAGGCAAAGTACCTAGGTGAACCCTAGGAAGAAACACGGACCAAGTCGGATGGCCTAAGTCAAGAGTACAAGTGACCTAGGCAAAGTTGTATGGCGCTGAGGACCCTGAAAAATCGGGTTAGTGTAGTTCAGACAGGGGAGGTTTCAGGGTCGGCCGAACCTCCTTATTTCGGGTTTTGGCCTCCTCAAGAAGACAGACCTAGGCGAACTGCCTAGGGTGAAAGTGCGAAGACCAATCGAATAGTAAGACAAGTTTTGACCGATCGCCCTAGGCAAGCTTGTATGAAGAAAGGGACCCTATGGGTCATATGGAAATACATGAAAAATCGGCTAAGTCCCAAAATTGGGATGTCTGAACTACACTAAAAAGTTACCACATCAAGCAAGGCAAAGTACCTAGGTGAACCCTAGGAAGAAACACGGACCAAGTCAGATGGCCTAAGTCAAGAGTATAAGTGTCCTAGGCAAAGTTGTATGGCGCTGAGGACCCTGAAAAATCGGGTTAGTGTAGTTAAGACAGGGGAGGTTTCAGGGTCGGCTGGACCTCCTTATTTCGGGTTTTGGCCTCCTCATGAAGACAGACCTAGGCGAACTGCCTAGGGTGAAAGTGCGAAGACCAATCGAATAGTAAGACAAGTTTTGACCGATCGCCCTAGGCAAGCTTGTATGAAGAAAGGGACCCTATGGGTCATATGGAAATATACGAAAAATCGGCTAAGTCCCAAAATTGGGATGTCAGAACTACACTATAAAGTTACCACATTAGCAAGGCAGACTTGTATGAAGAACGGGACCCTGGTGAAAGTAGCAAATATCCCAAACCGAACATGAATATTATACACACAAGAGTACGAACATAAAGGAACACGGACCAAGCGTACCGAGAGAATCGGTACTATAGAACCCTCGTGGTTCTACACAAAGACTTTATGTTAGGGGTTCAAGCCCCATAGTACTCAAACGGTGACAGTAGCAAATATCCCAAAACGAACGTGAATCTTATTCACAAGAGTACGAACATAAAGGAACACGGACCAAGCGTACCGAGAGAATCGGTACTATAGAGCCCTCGTGGTTCTACACAAAGACTTTATGTTCGGGGTTCACACCCCAAATCGAACGTGGAATTTACTTTCTGATGGTCATGCGGTCGTCCAAAGGGGTCTAGTATCCTGGGATGACAAGCATCACGGGCACAGCTCGTATCAAAACAGTCGAAGAGGCCCGCGAAAGCTTGCTTTCCATGGCTATGCGATGCACAAATTGAGTTTACTCACCGTAGTATAAAACGAACGAACCGAACCTATCCGAGTAGGGATAATGGGCGCAGTAACATACTTCTGTGACCCAGCGAGAGTTGAACGAGGTGACATGAACTGTCAGTGGCTTATATCAGATGGGATACATACATGAGATTGCTTTCAAATCTACACTCGAAAACCTAACCAAGTAAAAGCGAACGTGGGGAGGATTCGAAACTGGTAACGAAATCTTAAGCTGGAAAGAGTCATCACTATGGATACATATTATGCGAAACCAATCAAGTGCTCATTACTGATCCAAAACCGAAGAGCACTAGTGAACACCTTAATCTCACCCTAGTTCACATCCAAGTGATCGACCACGTGTGTGAAGCAAAGACCAATCGAATTCCTCAATGGACCGAACACTATGAACAAATGGCCAAAAACGTTATAACTATCCAAACATACTACTATCTAGCGAAAGTCATCACGATGGAACCATACCATGATCTTTAACCTATAGCGCTCACCATATTCCTACCCAGAGTGCAAGTGAACAGATTGCCCACCCTTACCCAGTTCACAACCACGTGATCGACTAACATACCGAGGTTACCACAAGTCAAAGTTATACGTTTACAAGCGCAAGACCAATCGAAAACCCCGAAAGCAATCTCGACCCAAAATGTATTATCCGTGAGTGTAGTCGAGTCTCGTACTCGTCATCTGTAATCGTCGGATAGAATATCCAGTACACGGTTGTCTTTCCAAATGAAATCTACATACAGAACTCGCTCTTGGCAAATGGGTGGCAATGGCGCAATCAGGAGCGAGTTCCCGTCCGGGTGCCAAGTGATTGGCAAATGTCTGGGGGAAAGCAACCATATATTGATTTGTCTGTTAGTGTACTGGGTGTTTGAGGTATGTAGTATCCACGCTTGGTTGGGTGTGTCAGAGGACCATGGATGCGTTCACAACCCCAATTGGGGTACATCGGGAATGATTTTGTGGAACCGATGTGCCCGGTACACACTAAGTTTTGTTGCAAGTTAATAGTGTGCCATGTCCGGGGGGGTTGTGATTAAACTCTGGTGAATTGCGTACTGTGGTGATTGGGGTATGAAAGCCCCGCAGTTGCAATGATCGGACGCGCCTAGCGTGTCCTTTAGTTGATGGTAGGGAAATGAAGGCCCTTGTCAGCTCACCTAAGTATTCATGGAAGTTTGGCATAAGGTCGCTGTGGTAGGGGTATGAAGGCCCCGTCAGCGCATGCACAATCGGGCGCACGAGCGCTTAGCGGAGTCGAATGCCGCTCAAGTGCCTGTCCGGTGCATCGGGTGTGTGTGTGATACGAGGGCAATGAGGTTCGCACGGGGGCTCGCCTCCCGTGTGCTACCGGACTTGACAACATATAGAACGTGGTGTTTGCTCCTCCGGGTGCAATGGGACAATGAACATTCGAACGCAAAGTCGGAATTCTGGTTGATCCTACCAGTAATATACGCTCGTCTCAAAGGTTAAGCCATGCATGTCTAAGTACAAACAGATTTAATGTGAAACCGCATAAGGCTCAGTATAACAGCTATAATTTACGAGATCATCAACCTAGTTACTTGGATAACTGTGGAAAATCTAGAGCTAATACATGCAACATGCCAGGACCCTCGCGGGAACTGGTGCACTTATTAGTCAAACCAATCGCGGGTTCTCCGTGTCATTGAGTTGAAGTCTGGATAATGATGCTGATCGTATGGTCTCGCACCGACGACAGATCTCGCAAATATCTGCCCTATCAACTATGGATGGTAGTATAGAGGACTACCATGGTTGCAACGGGTAACGGGGAATCAGGGTTCGATTCCGGAGAGGGAGCCTGAGAAATGGCTACCACATCCAAGGAAGGCAGCAGGCGCGTAAATTACCCAATCCCGGGACGGGGAGGTAGTGACGAGAAATAACAATATGAAACTCTTTAATGATGTTTCATAATTGGAATGAGTAGAGCATAAATCCTTCTACGAGGATCAAGTGGAGGGCAAGTCTGGTGCCAGCAGCCGCGGTAATTCCAGCTCCACTAGCGTATATTAAAATTGTTGCGGTTAAAACGTTCGAAGTTGATACTTGTCCAACACAGTCCGGCTCCGCCGACCCGGTCAACCCGTGGTCGGTGGGCCAAGTCGGAATCTGGTTGCGACTCAATGGTGTGGTAGGGCACCAAGTCTGTGTCATGGTGTGCCCTTCAACGGGTGCAAGTGTAACATAGAGCTCGACCGCTCACGTTTACCTTGAACAAATTAGAGTGCTTAAAGCAGGGTGCCCAAACGCCCTAGAATAATCTTGCATGGAATAATGGAATACGACCTTGGTCTAATCTTTCATTGGTTTGTACTCAGACCGGAGGTAATGATTAACAGAAGTAGTTGGGGACACTAGTATTACGGCGCGAGAGGTGAAATTCGTAGACCGTCGTAAGACTAACTAAAGCGAAGGCATTTGTCAAGGATGCTTTCTTTAATCAAGAACGAAAGTTAGAGGATCGAAGGCGATTAGATACCGCCCTAGTTCTAACCGTAAACGATGCCAACTAGCAATTGGGAGACGCTACAACCAGGTGCTCTCAGTAGCTTCCGGGAAACCAAAGTCAGGTTCCGGGGGAAGTATGGTTGCAAAGTTGAAACTTAAAGGAATTGACGGAAGGGCACCACAATGAAATGGAGCTTGCGGTTCAATTTGACTCAACACGGGAAAACTTACCAGGTCCGAACTTATGGAGGTGAGACAGATTAATAGCTCTTTCTCAAATTTAAGGGTAGTGGTGCATGGCCGTTCTTAGTTCGTGGATTGATTTGTCTGGTTAATTCCGATAACGAACGTGACTCACATATGCTAACTAGAACGCAGTCAGCGTTAATGCGTCGATGCCGATTGGAACGGGTTAGGACCTTTCGGTGGAGTATGACCTGACACCTTCGCTGTTCGTGTGCGCAAGTGCACTTACGGTACGCTGCTTAGCAGGACAATTTGTGTTTAGCAAAATGAGATCGAGCGATAACAGGTCCGTGATGCCCTTAGATGTTCTGGGCTACACGCGTGCTACAATGTGGGTAGCAGCGTGTCTCCTATTCCGAGAGGAACGGGAAATCACTCAAATACTCACTTAGTAGGGATTATGGATTGCAATGGTCCATATGAACTCGGAACTTCTAGTAAGTGCTGGTCATCAGCCAGCGTTGAATACGTCCCTGCCCTTTGTACACACCGCCCGTCGCTACTACCGATGGATTATTTAGTGAGGTCTTTGGAGATGATCGTTCGCTGGATCCTCGTGAACCGCGTCTGCTTTATCGAAGTTGACCGAACTTGATGATTTAGAGGAAGTAAAAGTCGTAACAAGGTTTCCGTAGGTGAACCTGCGGAAGGATCATTAGTGGCCAAGTGATCCTTCCAGAAGTCCGAACCTGCGGGTTGAGACTTCGGCACAAGTTGCCATATGATAATTGACGAAACACTATAGAAGTCCGAACCTGCGGGTTGAGACTTCGGCACAAGTTGCCATATGATAATTGACGAAACACTATAGAAGTCCGAACCTGCGGGTTGAGACTTAGGCACACGTTGCCTTATACATGACTTCGAACAAATACACAAGTCCGAACCTGCGGGTTGAGACTTAGGCACAAGTTGCCTTATACATGACTTCGAACAAATACAAAAGTCCGAACCTGCGGGTTGAGACTTAGGCACAAGTTGCCATATGAAAGTTGACGAAACACTAACAAGTCCGAACCTGCGAGTTGAGACTTAGGCACACGTTGCCTTATACATGACTTCGAACAAATACACAAGTCCGAACTTGCGGGTTGAGACTTAGGCACAAGTTGCCTTATACATACATTGGCCAAATAAACAGAAGTCCGAACCTGCGGGTTGAGACTTAGGCACAAGTTGCCATATTATATTCGATCAAACACTAAGTAGTCCGAACCTGCGGGTTGAGACTCAAGACCGTAACAAGATGTCACTATACAAGTCCGAACCTAAGGGTTGAGACTTAATGCGATCTAGATACCAAGTTGACATCCAATACCTGTTGAGCAAAACCAAAGATTCCCTGTTCTCGAATGATTACACTATATAACAGGGAATCATGAAGAAATCAAGCAAGCGTGAAACAAAGTCATCACTTGGGCATGCTCGATAGCCAACCACATGACCTTAACCTAAGAGAGCATGCAAACCACATGATACCTATAAACGATTAACCCGCCCTAGTTCAATCGTTCACCAAGTGATGACTTCAGTATGGCTAAGAGAAAAACTTTTGAATGGGAAAAACTCTAAGTCCGAACCTCCGGGTTGAGACTTCCGCGTCGGAGGTGGGCGCACCTCCTATCCGAAAGATGGTGAATCAGGGGTGTTCGATCAGCAATGGTCGGATGCCCCGTCGTAGTCCAACTATGACAATCAAAGTCAAGACCTCCGGGTTGAGACTTCCGCGTCCGGAGGTACGCGTACCGCCTACCCGAAAGATGGTGAATCAGGGGTGTTCGATCAGCAATGGTCGGATGCCCCGTCGTAGTCCAACTATGACAATCAAAGTCAAGACCTCCGGGTTGAGACTTCCGCGTCCGGAGGTACGCGTACCGCCTACCCGAAAGATGGTGAATCAGGGGTGTTCGATCAGCAATGGTCGGATGCCCCGTCGTAGTCCAACTATGACAATCAAAGTCAAGACCTCCGGGTTGAGACTTCCGCGTCCGGAGGTACGCGTACCGCCTACCCGAAAGATGGTGAATCAGGGGTGTTCGATCAGCAATGGTCGGATGCCCCGTCGTAGTCCAACTATGACAATCAAAGTCAAGACCTCCGGGTTGAGACTTCCGCGTCCGGAGGTACGCGTACCGCCTACCCGAAAGATGGTGAATCAGGGGTGTTCGATCAGCAATGGTCGGATGCCCCGTCGTAGTCCAACTATGACAATCAAAGTCAAGACCTCCGGGTTGAGACTTTCTAAGAGTACAAGCATAAAGGAACACGGACCAAGCCGTACCGAGAGAATCGGTACTAGAGCCCTTGTGGTTCTACATTGAGAGAGCCCTCGTGGTTCTCATTAGGGGCTTTATGCAAGTCGTACTCAATACTGTGGTGTGAAGTATAAAGTATAGAGTCCTCCACTGGTCCACGCTGCTCCGGCGGTCCTGGGTAAGATAGTTCATTCTAGCTTGCCCTATGTGGAAGAGGACTCAATACCCTACCTGTTGAGCTTGAAACAAAGTCATCACTTGGGCATGCTCATATTGCCATACAATATTCCATTATCTACTAATGAGCATGCAGCTATATGATTATAACCTGTAAACGATTACCCCGCCGTAGTTCAGCGCTTCAACCAAGTGATGACTTCAGTATGGCTAGTGTGTGAAGTATAAAGTATAGTCCTCCCCTGGTCCACACTGCTTCGGCGGTCCTGGGTAAGATAGTTAGTTCTAGCTTGCCCTATGGTGGAAGAGGACACCATACTTAATACTGTGGTGTAATGAACAAAGTATAGTCCTCCACTGGTCCACGCTGCTTTGCAGTCCTGGGTAAGATAGTTAGTTCTAGCTTGCCCTATGTGGAAGAGGGCATACAAGACAAAGTATAGTTCTCCCCTGGTCCACGCTGCTTCGGCGGTCCTGGGTAAGATAGTTAATTCTAGCTTGCCCTATGTGGAAGAGAGCATACATGAACCAAGAACGAAGGTTATGATCGAGGAATGATTCGACAACTAACCGATGGTATGAAATGTGAAGAATTCAAGCAAGCACACAATCAAGTCATCACTTGGGCATGCTCGATAGCCAACCCTATGACATTAACCTAGTAGAGCATGCGAAAACCAATATATATGTAAACGATGCCCCTCCCTAGTTCAGCGCTTCAACCAAGTGATGACTTCAGAATGGCTAAATCAAATCGGTTCAAAACATACCATCGGTACCCTATTGAAACACACAAGTCGATATCAAACCTCATGATTGTGTAGTCCTCCACTGGTCCACACTGCTCCGGCGGTCCTGGGTAAGATAGTTCATTCTAGCTTGCCCTATGTGGAAGAGGGCACATTACTCAATACTGTGGTGTTATGAACAAAGTATAGTCCTCCACTGGTCCACGCTGCTTCGGCGGTCCTGGGTAAGATAGTTAGTTCTAGCTTGCCCTATGTGGAAGAGGGCATACAAGACAAAGTATAGTTCTCCCCTGGTCCACGCTGCTTCGGCGGTCCTGGGTAAGATAGTTAATTCTAGCTTGCCCTATGTGGAAGAGAGCATACATGAACCAAGAACGAAGGTTATGATCGAGGAATGATTCGACAACTAACCGATGGTATGAAATGTGAAGAATTCAAGCAAGCACACAATCAAGTCATCACTTGGGCATGCTCGATAGCCAACCTCATGACATTAACCTAGTAGAGCATGCGAAAACCAATATATATGTAAACGATGCCTCCCTAGTTCAGCGCTTCAACCAAGTGATGACTTCAGAATGGCTAAATCAAATCGGTTCAAACCATACCATCGGTATCCTATTGAAACACACAAGTCGATATCAAACCTCATGATTGTGTAGTCCTCCACTGGTCCACGCCGCTTCGGCCGTCCTGGGTAAAATGGAACATTCCAGCTTGCCCTATGTGGAAGAGGGCACATTACTCAATACTGTGGTGTGAAGTATAAAGTTCAGTTCTCCCCTGGTCCACGCTGCTTCGGCGGTCCTGGGTAAGATAGTTCATTCTAGCTTGCCCTATGTGGAAGAGGACACTTCATACTTCGTCTCTAAGCGGCGGCTTGCTCCTCCCTACGGGGAACGGGTATACGCGCACAGCGGCGGCTTACGTTATGGCAGTCATGGATGCCTTACGTTTCCATGAAAAGTGTGTTCCTCCCCTGGTCCACGCTGCTTCGGCAGTCCTGGGTAAGATAGTTAGTTCTAGCTTGCCCTATGTGGAAGAGGACACGTAGACTTACTGTGGTGTGAAGTATAAGGTTCAGTTCTCCCCTGGTCCACGCCGCTTCGGCCGTCCTGGGTAAAATGGATTCATCCAGCTTGCCCTATGTGGAATGAGGACACTTTATGCTTCGTCTCTAAGCGGCGGC
>NW_026525082.1:160000-182500 GCF_943734705.1 Anopheles coustani | reverse complement strand
TAAGTCCCGGATCCATATTATATGAAGAGAAAAATCGGCTAAGTCCAGGATCCATATATAATAACCTAATAATCGGCTAAGTCCAGGATCCATATTATATGAAGAGAAAAATCGGCTAAGTCCCAGATTGGGTCTGTCAGAAATACACTTCCAAGTTACCACACAAGCAAGCAAGATGGCCTAGTGATGGATCCATATGATATGAAGAGAAAAATCGGCTAAGTCCAGGATCCATATAATATGAAGAGAAAAATCGGCTAAGTCCGAGATTGGGTCTGTCAGAAATACACTATCAAGTTACCACACAAGCAAGCAAGATGGCCTAGTGATGGATCCATATAATATGAAGAGAAAAATCGGCTAAGTCCCAGATTGGGTCTGTCAGACATACACGTTCAAGTTACCACACAAGCAAGCAAGATGGCCTAGTGATGGATCCATATGATATCGAGAGAAAAATCGGCTAAGTCCCAGATTGGGTCTGTCAGAAATACACTATCAAGTTACCGCTCAAGCAAGCAAGATGGCCTATTGAAGGATCCATATAATATGAAGAGAAAAATCGGCTAAGTCCGAGATTGGGTCTGTCAGAAATACACTTCCAAGTTACCACACAAGCAAGCAAGATGGCCTAGTGATGGATCCATATAATATGAAGAGAAAAATCGGCTAAGTCCCAGATTGGGTCTGTCAGAAATACACTTCCAAGTTACCACACAAGCAAGCAAGATGGCCTAGTGATGGATCCATATGATATGAAGAGAAAAATCGGCTAAGTCCGAGATTGGGTCTGTCAGACATACACTATCAAGTTACCACACAAGCAAGCAAGATGGCCTAGTGATGGATCCATATAATATGAAGAGAAAAATCGGCTAAGTCCCAGATTGGGTCTGTCAGACATACACTTTCAAGTTACCACACAAGCAAGCAAGATGGCCTAGTGATTGATTCATATAATATGAAGAGAAAAATCGGCTAAGTCCGAGATTGGGTCTGTCGGAAATACACTATCAAGTTACCACATGAGCAAGCAAGTAACCACATGAAGAGAAAGCCGGCAAAGTCCGGGAATGTTACCACATGAACTGGAAAATGGGCAAAAACCTACCTTCACAGGGAACGTGAATAAGTAAGGCTGTAGACATCGGATCGACAAGCCAAAGACTGATATGGAAAGGAAATGAGTAGTACTAGCTTTCCTGAGAGTTGCAGAGCTTAGACTGCATATGAACGGAAGTTATTAAGCGTCAAAGTCAGAAAAGTTGCCCGAAGGAACACAAGTTCCAACTTAGAGCATGAATACCGCCTAGACGGTAAGAGGTACGGCCAGGCTTAGGAATAAGAAAATGTTGGCCATCATGTTCCCTAACTATCCCCCGAAGACCGTAAAGCAATCCAACATCAACCAAGAAAGTTATAGCCCGATCAAGGAAACACCTACTTTGCACCGATATTGCACCAAATACATGTACCAAGCACCTTCGGTTGCATACCTGCAGGGGCTTACCATAGTAGGCCATGGAAGACCGATATACCGAACATAATCACTTTCTATCTCCTCGGGTGTTGGAGATAGCGCTTTGCGGTATAAGAACGAAAGTTAGACCATATCTTGGTGCATCTTTTTGCCCGAGAACACAAGACCCTATCTACCAAGGCAAGAAAGTTGTGTGGGGACAAAATGTCCAAAAGTGCCCAAAGTGGCACACTTGAACCATATATTCGAGAAAAACACAAGTGTGGGCCCGAGCTAGCAAGTTGAAATGTTCTGACCGTCAGTAGCCCTAGTTGAGGTGCACTTATCATTATATGAGGCCAACGTGCCAGCTAGTCTCTAAAGGGGCGATATGGGTGTTCCAAGGTTTGTACCCAATTGAGGAAAAAACAGGGTAAGGTACGGTGTACCGCGAATAACTCGGGCTATAGATGTCCGATCGATGAGTTTGGCATATGTATGGAAAGGTCTCGACGAGACCTAACTACCCTGAAAGTATGAAGGCAAAGACTTGAATGACCGGGAAGTTATTAAGTGCACAAGGGGTAAAGTTGCACCAAAGTCCATGTTACCCGAAGTGGTACATGAACACCCAATATTCGACCAAAACACAAGTTTAGAGACGAGCTAGCGAGCTACATTGTTCAGACCGTCAGTAGCCCGCATCAAGACACGCATTTCATTATATTGAGCCTAGCCGCTAGCTCGACTCGAAGTCGGTCATATGGTTGGTTGATGGTTTGGACCGACCACGTGGTGTACCAAGGTGATGTACCTTTCATGAATTAAAACTCTGGCTGTATGGCACTGAGCGACAAGCTAAGGTGTGATTTGGAATAGTCTTGAGTGGGACTATTTAGGAAAAATGCGAACAAAAAATCACAAAGTCCTTGGGCGAAGCTATTAGCGAAACATAGAGCAAATTGGTACCAAAAACTATGGAAATGGGACTTGAGTCAAAAATAACCGCAAGTTGGAGAAGAGATAGCAAGCTTGCGTAGAACAATTATATTTGGTGCATGGTATCACCAACAAAAAAGTATATGGGGCCAAGGTGCTGGCTGGCCTCCAAAGTGGAGATATGGGCGATCCAAAGTTTGTACCCAAGTACGAACAAGTATGGAAAAAACAGGGTAAGGTACCAAGTACCATTAATAACTTCGGCTGTAGATGGCCGAGCGAGGCAAACGGCTCACCGTTGGAAAGGTCTTGGGGAGACCTATCTACCCTGAAAGTTTCATGAGGCTGAGTTGAAAGACCACGGAGATATTAGGTGATGATGGTCCAATTCGGGGACCAAGTCGCAGGAAATGGCGCTTGACCAAAATCACCCTTGGAAGGTGAATACCGGCTTACCGGTAAGAGATAGCGACTTGGCGTAGAATATTCATAAGTTGGGCGTGTAGAGACGCAACTTTTATTATATGGGGCCAACCCGGTCAGGGTGCTCCAAGTCGGTCGTTTGGTTGGTTTATGGTTTGGGCCGACCACGTGGTGTGCCAAGTTGAGGTACCTTTCATGAATTATAACTTGGTCAGTTTGCCACCGAGCGACAAGCTGCGGTGTGTTTTGGAATGGTCTTGAGTGGGACTATCAAGGAAAAATACCAATCGAAAATCAGCTTGTCCATGGCCGAAGCTATTAGTGAAACATATAGCAAAATGGGTCCAAAAACGAATGAAATGAGACTTGGACCAAGAATAACGGCAAGTTGGAGAAGAGATAGCAAGTTGGCGTAGAACAATTATATTTGGTGCATGGCATGACCAACAAAAAAGTATATGGGGCCAAGGTGCTGGCTGGCCTCCAAAGTGGAGATATGGGCGATCCAAAGTTTGTACCCAAGTACGAACAAGTATGGAAAAAACAGGGTAAGGTACCAAGTACCATTAATAACTTCGGCTGTAGATGGCCGAGCGAGGCAAACGGCTCACTGTTGGAAAGGTCTCGGGGAGACCTATCTACCCTGAAAGTTTCATGAGGCTGAATTTAAAGACCACGGAGATATTAGGTGATGATGGTCGTATTCGGGGACCAAGTCGCAGGAAATGGCACTTGACCAAAATCCCCCTTGGAAGGTGAATACCGGCTTACCGGTAAGAGATAGCGACTTGGCGTGGAATAATCATAAGTTGGGCGTGTAGAGACGCAACTTTCATTATATGGGGCCAACCCGGTCAGGGTGCTCCAAGTCGGTCGTTTGGTCGGTTTATGGTTTGGGCCGACCACGTGGTGTACCAAATTGAGGTACCTTTCATGAATTATAACTCGGTCAGTTTGCCACCGAGCGACAAGTTGCGGTGTGTTTTGGAATGGTCTTGAGTGGAACTATCAAGGAAAAATACAAACAGAAAATCAGCTTGTCCATGGCCGAAGCTATTAGTGAAACATATAGCAAAATGGGTCCAAAAACGAATGAAATGAGACTTGGACCAAGAATAACGGCAAGTTGGAGAAGAGATAGCAAGTTGGCGTAGAACAATTATATTTGGTGCATGGTATGACCAACAAAAAAGTATATGGGGCCAAGGTGCTGGCTGGCCTCCAAAGTGGAGATATGGTCGATCCAAAGTTTGTACCCAAGTATGACAAAAACTGGTAGAGGTACCTTTCATGAATTACAGCTCAGGCTGTATGGCACTTAGCGGGACGCTTGGCTCTGGTATGGAATAGCCTTGAGTGGGACTATCAAGGAAAAATACGAACAAAAAATCAGCATGTCCACGGACGAAGGTATTAGCGAAACTTAGAGCGAAATTGCGACCAAGTCGCTGGAAATGGCCCTTGAACCAAGTATACCGTCAAGGCGGTACGAGATAGCGAGTTGACGTGGAACATTTGTAAGTTTGCCTTCACGAGACGAAAGTTTAGTTATATGGGGCCAACCCGCTCAGGGTTGTGCAAGTCGGTCATATGGCTGATCGAAATTTTCGACCAAGTACTGAGAAAACAGGGTAAGGTACCGTGTACCTCGAATAACTTTGGCTGTAGATGTCCGAGCGAAGCAAACGGCATAGCGTTGGAAAGGTCTTGAGGTGCTCTAGGCACCCTGAAAGTATGAGAAGGCTACCTGGAAAACTCGTGGAGATATTAGAGAAACATAGGGCCCAAAAGATACCAAGTCGCAGGAAATGGGCCCTCCAAGAACACCCTAAAATCCCAATTACGGCTAAGTTGCAGGCCAGCTAGCGAAGTGAAATGTTCTAGGCATAACTAGAACACGTTAAGGCGCAACTTTTTGAATAAGAACTTTTTTCGATATCTGGCCCCCAAAGGGGGGATATGGTCGATCCAAAGATTTTTCCAAGTTTCGGTACTTTTTACGGTATCGCTCATAGCTCCGGCTGTACGCAAGCAAATGACAACCTAAGACATGATTTGGAAAGGTATTGAGTAGTACTATTTTACGTTAGAACACAGCGAAGCGCTATCGGTTCATGGCAAGGCCGATATAAGCAGTCAAAGATGAAAAATGTTGACAAAATGAACAAAAATTACCTTGGTACGCGAATAGCGGCCAGGGATGAAGAGGTACGAAGGTGGTGTAGAAGAATTATAATTAGGGCTTGGTACGCTCTAAAAGTTTGCCGAAGACCGCAAAGCGCTCAGACCCATAGAAAGTGGCCATTTGGGCCGAACAGTGCGTGCAAAGAGGTGAAAATGCAAAAATTGCACTTTGGGGGGCGATTTGCGGGGGGAAGGAGGGGTCGGAGGGCAAAATGTCCCTTGATCAAAAAGTCTTATCTCGTCGAGATCTACAACATTGCCGAAGACCGCAAAGCGCTAGCTCGCAATCGAAAAATCGAGAATTTGAAAATTTTCTAAGTCTTGGGCTCCCTAAGGAAAAGTTTCAAAAATCACGTTTGTCCCCAATTTTGAAGGGGAAGGAGTCGGTTCCGGGGCATGGTGTCTTCGGCAAAAAGTCTTATCTTTTTGCGTACTTTCGACTAGTTCAATAAAAATTTTTGACCCAAAATTTGTTCGGCGGACCCCTAGGTCGAAAAACCCGAAAAAAGTCGAAAAAAGTCGAAAATGTCGAAAAATGAGAAAACCTCATATTCGGACTCTACACGAGCCCCAGATATTGAAAAGTGAAATCCGCGGTCGATTTGGAACAAAAAATTTACCTAGGCAAAGTTGTATGGAGGTAGGGACCCCTGAGAAAAAAGTTTGGTCCCGAGGCTCCTTGGACCACCAAGTCCCTAGGTCGGACCAAAATCGGAAAAAATCCGACCAAAGTCGAAAGTGTCGAAAATTTTAAAAAACCCCTTTTGGGGCCCTATGGCCTCCCTAGATAATGAAAAGTGAGGTCCGCGGCCGATCCGGAAGAAAAACTTGACCTAGGGAAACTTGTATGACGGTGGGGACCCAAAAAAATTTCGATGAGTGTAGTTTAGACAGGCCGGAAAATGTATCGGTGGTCCGTATCAAGGGACGTCTTTTAGTTCCATGGGGTGGTGGTCGTCGAACAAAGTCGCCTAGGTCGACCACCAGAAAGACCAGTCGTGTTGTAATGGATGTTTTGACCACTTTACTAGGGAAACCTAGTAGGTCGAAGCAAATTTGGGGTTCGAGATGAGTTGGTGAAAGTTGGTCCAACCTAGGTGTGCTTGGTGGAGGTTGACCATGAAAGTAGAGCATGATAGGAATGACCATAACTTTGGTTCTAGATGTCGGATCGGTACACTTGAGGCAGTTTTGGAAAGGTGAAGGCCTGCTCTAGCTATGTTTCCTACCAAGCTGAGCGCCTACTAGTGACCCGGAGGAGGTATTAAGGGTCAAAGGCAAAAAGGGGTACCCTAAAGTGCATGTGACCAAGAAAATGGGAAAAACGGTATCGCCTATAGCTCAGGCTGTATGGCTCGGATCGGAAAGCTTGGATATGCGTTGGAAAGGTCTTGACGAGCGCTAGCTATGTGTCCTACCAAGCGAAGCGCTAGGTGTTGAGCAAGTCGGTCATATTAGAGGGCAAAGGTGAAAAATGGTGGTTTAGAGGCGAAAATTCACCTTATGATCGAAAATAGCGAGCGAACGATAAGAGCTACGAACATGGCGTAGAACAATCATAAGTACGTTACCACAAGACCTAACTTTGGCCAATATAGAGCGAGAAGATCGGAGGTACCCATCAGGGTGATATGGCTGGTTCAAAGTTGGACCAAAACGAGACTTGAGAAATGGGTTGAAACACGGTATCGCGAATAACTCAGGCTGTATGGAACGGATCGACAAGCTAAGATCAGTGTTGGAAAGGTCGAACCGAGCGCTAACTATAATCCCAAACAACCGAAGCGCTAAGTGTTGAGCAAAACTGAGTTATTAAGCGACAAAGTGGAAAAATAATACCAAAATGGCCAAAAATCACACAAGACCAAGAATACCGAGCAGGCGGTAAGAGATAGCGGGTTGACGTAGAATACTTATAAGTTTGCCTCTACGAGACCTAAAAGTCGGCCATAGAAAGCGAGAAGATCGGACCACTCTGGAAGGGTGATACGAGTGGTCAAAAATTGGCAAAAATGAAACATGGCTAAAATGGATTTGACTTGTGCACCGTATAGCTCCGGCTGTATGGCATGGATTGTAAAGCTAGGATATGTTTTGGAAAGGTAACACCCAGCGCTAGATACGACTAGAAGAAAGCAAAGCGCTAACTAGCATGATTTGGAAGTTATTAAGCGACAAAGTCGAAAAATGTTACCAAAATTGAAACTCGAGTACATTGGGCCAAGAAGTACAAGTTGTGAAATTTGGACTTACGAGTAAAATACCGAGCAGGCGGTAAGAGATAGAGACTTGGTGTAGAACAATTATAAGTTGGGCATGTTATAACCTATATTTGGCCCGAACATAGTGTCGAGATCGGTGGTACCCAAAAGGGTGGTACAGGTGTTAGATGGTTTTCCCAGAGCATAAGCTCCACATGATATGGAAAACGGGAAACATCATAACTTCGGCTGTATGGCATGGAATGGAACGAACAAGGTATCGATAGAAAGAGAAAAGGTAGCGCTAACTATATTTCCTTCCAAGCAAAGCGCTAGCATGTGACCGTTCGGGTGTTATTGTGAGTCAAAGTCAGAAACTGTTACCACGAGAGGCGAAAATCCGACTAAGTCCAAAAATACCGGGCTGGCGGTAAGAGATACGGCTTGGCCGTAGAACATTTATAAGTTGGCCAAGACAAGACCTAAGTTTCGTCCATAGACGACAAGAAGATCGAAGATACCTGAAGGTGAGATATGGGCGTCCCAAAGTGGGCCTTTGAAAAAGTGACAAACTTCCCTTATAACAGCATACACCAAATATCTCTGGCTCTATGGCACCGAATAAGAAGTTGAGCTCAGCGATAGAAAGGTGATAGTCAGCGCTAAATATCATTGGAACAGAGTGAAGCGCTAAAGGGAAAGGATCTTGGTGATATAAGGTGACAAAGTCGAGAAAAGTTGCCTCAAAATCATGAAAAATGTGAAAAAATGGCTAAGTCCCGGGTGCCTTAAGGGCAGGTTGATCGAATGTACCGAGCTGGCGGTACGAGATAGAGACTTGGTGTAGAACAATTATATGTTTGGCATGGCAAGACCTACAGTTGGCCAATACAAAGTGAGAAGATCAAAGAAACCCGTAAGGGTGATATTGGTGTCCAAAGGTAAAAAGCACTAAGTCTTGGGAAACTTATATGAAGAAAAAGGACCCTGATGGGTCATATGGAATTGATCGAAAAATCGGCTAAGTCCCAAAATGGGGATGTCAGAACTACACTCATGTGTTACCACATCAAGCAAGGCAAACTTATATGAAGGAAAGGACCCTGATGGGTCATATGGAATTGATCGAAAAATCGGCTAAGTCCCAAAATGGGGATGTCAGAACTACACTCAAATGTTACCACACCAAGCAAGGCAAACTTATATGAAGCAAAGGACCCTGATGGGTCATATGGTATTTTACGAAAAATCGGCTAAGTCCCAAAATGGGGATGTCAGAACTACACTCAAATGTTACCACACCAAGCAAGGCAAACTTATATGAAGCAAAGGACCCTGATGGGTCATATGGTATTGATCGAAAAATCGGCTAAGTCCCAAAATGGGGATGTCAGAACTACACTCAAATGTTACCACACCAAGCAAGGCAAACTTATATGAAGGCAAGGACCCTGATGGGTCATATGGTATTTTACGAAAAATCGGCTAAGTCCCAAAATGGGGATGTCAGAACTACACTCAAATGTTACCACACCAAGCAAGGCAAACTTATATGAAGCAAAGGACCCTGATGGGTCATATGGTATTTTACGAAAAATCGGCTAAGTCCCAAAATGGGGATGTCAGAACTACACTCAAATGTTACCACACCAAGCAAGGCAAACTTATATGAAGCAAAGGACCCTGATGGGTCATATGGTATTTTACGAAAAATCGGCTAAGTCCCAAAATGGTGATGTCAGAACTACACTCAAATGTTACCACACCAAGCAAGGCAAACTTATATGAAGCAAAGGACCCTGATGGGTCATATGGTATTTTACGAAAAATCGGCTAAGTCCCAAAATGATGATGTCAGAACTACACTCAAATGTTACCACACCAAGCAAGGCAAACTTATATGAAGCAAAGGACCCTGATGGGTCATATGGTATTTTACGAAAAATCGGCTAAGTCCCAAAATGGGGATGTCAGAACTACACTCAAATGTTACCACACCAAGCAAGGCAAACTTATATGAAGCAAAGGACCCTGATGGGTCATATGGTATTGATTGAAAAATCGGCTAAGTCCCAAAATGGGGATGTCAGAACTACACTCAAATGTTACCACACCAAGCAAGGCAAACTTATATGAAGGCAAGGACCCTGATGGGTCATATGGTATTTTACGAAAAATCGGCTAAGTCCCAAAATGGGGATGTCAGAACTACACTCAAATGTTACCACACCAAGCAAGGCAAACTTATATGAAGCAAAGGACCCTGATGGGTCATATGGTATTTTACGAAAAATCGGCTAAGTCCCAAAATGGGGATGTCAGAACTACACTCAAATGTTACCACACCAAGCAAGGCAAACTTATATGAAGCAAAGGACCCATATGGGTCATATGGTATTTTACGAAAAATCGGCTAAGTCCCAAAATGATGATGTCAGAACTACACTCAAATGTTACCATACCAAGCAAGGCAAACTTATATGAAGGAAAGGACCCATATGGGTCATATGGCATTTTACGAAAAATCGGCTAAGTCCCAAAATGAGGATGTCAGAACTACACTAAAAAGTTACCACACCAAGCAAGGCAAAGTACCTAGGTGAACCCTAGGAAGAAACACGGACCAAGTCAGATGGCCTAAGTCAAGAGAACAAGTGACCTAGGCAAAGTTGTATGGCGCTGAGGACCCTGAAAAATCTGGTTAGTGTAGTTTAGACAGGGTAGGTTTTTGGGTCGGCCGAACCCCCTTATTTTGGGTTTTGGCCTCATCAAGAAGCTACACCTAGGCAAACTGCCTAGGGTGAAAGTGCGAAGACCAATCGAATAGTAAGACAAGTTTTGACCGATCGCCCTAGGCAAGCTTGTATGAAGAAAGGGACCCTAACGGTCATATGGAAATACATGAAAAATCGGCTAAGTCCCAAAATTGGGATGTCAGAACTACACTAAAAAGTTTCCACATCAAGCAAGGCAAACTACCTAGGTGAACCCTAGCAAGAAACACGGACCAAGTCAGATGGCCTAAGTCAAGAGTGCAAGTGACCTAGGCAAAGTTGTATGACGGTGAGGACCCTGAAAAATCTGGTTAGTGTAGTTTAGACAGGGGAGGTTTTTGGGTCGGCTGAACCTCCTTATTTTGGGTTTTGACCTCCTCAAGAAGCTACACCTAGGCAAACTGCCTAGGGTGAAAATGCGAAGACCAATCGAATAGTAAGACAAGTTTTGACCGATCGCCCTAGGCAAGCTTGTATGAAGAAAGGGACCCTAACGGTCATATGGAAATACATGAAAAATCGGCTAAGTCCCAAAATTGGGATGTCAGAACTACACTAAAAAGTTTCCACATCAAGCAAGGCAAACTACCTAGGTGAACCCTAGCAAGAAACACGGACCAAGTCAGATGGCCTAAGTCAAGAGTGCAAGTGACCTAGGCAAAGTTGTATGACGGTGAGGACCCTGAAAAATCTGGTTAGTGTAGTTTAGACAGGGGAGGTTTTTGGGTCGGCTGAACCTCCTTATTTTGGGTTTTGACCTCCTCAAGAAGCTACACCTAGGCAAACTGCCTAGGGTGAAAGTGCGAAGACCAATCGAATAGTAAGACAAGTTTTGACCGATCGCCCTAGGCAAGCTTGTATGAAGAAAGGGACCCTATGGGTCATATGGAAATACATGAAAAATCGGCTAAGTCCCAAAATTGGGATGTCTGAACTACACTAAAAAGTTACCACATCAAGCAAGGCAAAGTACCTAGGTGAACCCTAGGAAGAAACACGGACCAAGTCAGATGGCCTAAGTCAAGAGTACAAGTGACCTAGGCAAAGTTGTATGACGGTGAGGACCCTGAAAAATTCGGTTAGTGTAGTTTAGACAGGGTAGGTTTTTGGGTCGGCTGAACCTCCTTATTTTGGGTTTTGACCTCCTCAAGAAGCTACACCTAGGCAAACTGCCTAGGGTGAAAGTGCGAAGACCAATCGAATAGTAAGACAAGTTTTGACCGATCGCCCTAGGCAAGCTTGTATGAAGAAAGGGACCCTATGGGTCATATGGAAATATACGAAAAATCGGCTAAGTCCCAAAATTGGGATGTCTGAACTACACTAAAAAGTTACCACATCAAGCAAGGCAAAGTACCTAGGTGAACCCTAGGAAGAAACACGGACCAAGTCAGATGGCCTAAGTCAAGAGTACAAGTGACCTAGGCAAAGTTGTATGGCGCTGAGGACCCTGAAAAATCGGGTTAGTGTAGTTCAGACAGGGGAGGTTTCTGGGTCGGCTGAACCTCCTTATTTTGGGTTTTGGCCTCCTCAAGAAGACAGACCTAGGCAAACTGCCTAGGGTGAAAGTGCGAAGACCAATCGAATAGTAAGACAAGTTTTGACCGATCGCCCTAGGCAAGCTTGTATGAAGAAAGGGACCCTATGGGTCATATGGAAATACATGAAAAATCGGCTAAGTCCCAAAATTGGGATGTCTGAACTACACTAAAAAGTTACCACATCAAGCAAGGCAAAGTACCTAGGTGAACCCTAGGAAGAAACACGGACCAAGTCGGATGGCCTAAGTCAAGAGTACAAGTGACCTAGGCAAAGTTGTATGGCGCTGAGGACCCTGAAAAATCGGGTTAGTGTAGTTCAGACAGGGGAGGTTTCAGGGTCGGCCGAACCTCCTTATTTCGGGTTTTGGCCTCCTCAAGAAGACAGACCTAGGCGAACTGCCTAGGGTGAAAGTGCGAAGACCAATCGAATAGTAAGACAAGTTTTGACCGATCGCCCTAGGCAAGCTTGTATGAAGAAAGGGACCCTATGGGTCATATGGAAATATACGAAAAATCGGCTAAGTCCCGAAATTGGGATGTCTGAACTACACTAAAAAGTTACCACATCAAGCAAGGCAAAGTACCTAGGTGAACCCTAGGAAGAAACACGGACCAAGTCAGATGGCCTAAGTCAAGAGTACAAGTGACCTAGGCAAAGTTGTATGGCGCTAAGGACCATGAAAAATCGGGTTAGTGTAGTTAAGACAGGGGAGGTTTCAGGGTCGGCTGGACCTCCTTATTTCGGGTTTTGGCCTCCTCAAGAAGACAGACCTAGGCGAACTGCCTAGGGTGAAAGTGCGAAGACCAATCGAATAGTAAGACAAGTTTTGACCGATCGCCCTAGGCAAGCTTGTATGAAGAAAGGGACCCTATGGGTCATATGGAAATACATGAAAAATCGGCTAAGTCCCAAAATTAGGATGTCTGAACTACACTAAAAAGTTACCACATCAAGCAAGGCAAAGTACCTAGGTGAACCCTAGGAAGAAACACGGACCAAGTCGGATGGCCTAAGTCAAGAGTACAAGTGACCTAGGCAAAGTTGTATGGCGCTGAGGACCCTGAAAAATCGGGTTAGTGTAGTTCAGACAGGGGAGGTTTCAGGGTCGGCCGAACCTCCTTATTTCGGGTTTTGGCCTCCTCAAGAAGACAGACCTAGGCGAACTGCCTAGGGTGAAAGTGCGAAGACCAATCGAATAGTAAGACAAGTTTTGACCGATCGCCCTAGGCAAGCTTGTATGAAGAAAGGGACCCTATGGGTCATATGGAAATATACGAAAAATCGGCTAAGTCCCAAAATTGGGATGTCAGAACTACACTATAAAGTTACCACATTAGCAAGGCAGACTTGTATGAAGATCGGGACCCTGGTGAAAGTAGCAAATATCCCAAACCGAACATGAATATTATACACACAAGAGTACGAACATAAAGGAACACGGACCAAGCGTACCGAGAGAATCGGTACTATAGAACCCTCGTGGTTCTACACAAAGACTTTATGTTAGGGGTTCAAGCCCCATAGTACTCAAACGGTGACAGTAGCAAATATCCCAAAACGAACGTGAATCTTATTCACAAGAGTACGAACATAAAGGAACACGGACCAAGCGTACCGAGAAAATCGGTACTATAGAGCCCTCGTGGTTCTACACAAAGACTTTATGTTCGGGGTTCACACCCCAAATCGAACGTGGAATTTACTTTCTGATGGTCATGCGGTCGTCCAAAGGGGTCTAGTATCCTGGGATGACAAGCATCACGGGCACAGCTCGTATCAAAACAGTCGAAGAGGCCCGCGAAAGCTTGCTTTCCATGGCTATGCGATGCACAAATTGAGTTTACTCACCGTAGTATAAAACGAACGAACCGAACCTATCCGAGTAGGGATAATGGGCGCAGTAACATACTTCTGTGACCCAGCGAGAGTTGAACGAGGTGACATGAACTGTCAGTGGCTTATATCAGATGGGATACATACATGAGATTGCTTTCAAATCTACACTCGAAAACCTAACCAAGTAAAAGCGAACGTGGGGAGGATTCGAAACCGGTAACGAAATCTTAAGCTGGAAAGAGTCATCACTATGGATACATATTATGCGAAACCAATCAAGTGCTCATTACTGATCCAAAACCGAAGAGCACTAGTGAACACCTTAATCTCACCCTAGTTCACATCCAAGTGATCGACCACGTGTGTGAAGCAAAGACCAATCGAATTCCTGAATGAACCGAACACTATGAACAAATGGCCAAAAACGTTATAACTATCCAAACATACTACTATCTAGCGAAAGTCATCACGATGGAACCATACCATGATCTTTAACCTATAGCGCTCACCATATTCCTACCCAGAGTGCAAGTGAACAGATTGCTCACCCCTACCCAGTTCACAACCACGTGATCGACTAACATACCGAGGTTACCACAAGTCAAAGTTATACGTTTACAAGCGCAAGACCAATCGAAAACCCCGAAAGCAATCTCGACCCAAAATGTATTATCCGTGAGTGTAGTCGAGTCTCGTACTCGTCATCTGTAATCGTCGGATAGAATATCCAGTACACGGTTGTCTTTCCAAATGAAATCTACATACAGAACTCGCTCTTGGCAAATGGGTGGCATTGGCGCAATCAGGAGCGAGTTCCCGTCCGGGTGCCAAGTGATTGGCAAATGTCTGGGGGAAAGCAACCATATGTTGATTTGTCTGTTAGTGTACTGGGTGTTTGAGGTATGTAGTATCCACGCTTGGTTGGGTGTGTCAGAGGACCGTGAATGCGTTCGCAACCCCAATTGGGGTACATCGGGAATGATTTTGTGGAACCGATGTGCCCGGCACACACTAAGTTTTGTTGCAAGTTAATAGTGTGCCATGTCCGGGGGGGTTGTGATTAAACTCTGGTGAATTGCGTACTGTGGTGATTGGGGTATGAAAGCCCCGCAGTTGCAATGATCGGACGCGCCTAGCGTGTCCTTTAGTTGATGGTAGGGAAATGAAGGCCCTTGTCAGCTCACCTAAGTATTCATGGAAGTTTGGCATAAGGTCGCTGTGGTAGGGGTATGAAGGCCCCGTCAGCGCATGCACAATCGGGCGCACGAGCGCTTAGCGGAGTCGAATGCCGCTCAAGTGCCTGTCCGGTGCATCGGGTGTGTGTGTGATACGAGGGCAATGAGGTTCGCACGGGGGCTCGCCTCCCGTGTGCTACCGGACTTGACAACATATAGAACGTGGTGTTTGCTCCTCCGGGTGCAATGGGACAATGAACATTCGAACGCAAAGTCGGAATTCTGGTTGATCCTACCAGTAATATACGCTCGTCTCAAAGGTTAAGCCATGCATGTCTAAGTACAAACAGATTTAATGTGAAACCGCATAAGGCTCAGTATAACAGCTATAATTTACGAGATCATCAACCTAGTTACTTGGATAACTGTGGAAAATCTAGAGCTAATACATGCAACATGCCAGGACCCTCGCGGGAACTGGTGCACTTATTAGTCAAACCAATCGCGGGTTCTCCGTGTCATTGAGTTGAAGTCTGGATAATGATGCTGATCGTATGGTCTCGCACCGACGACAGATCTCGCAAATATCTGCCCTATCAACTATGGATGGTAGTATAGAGGACTACCATGGTTGCAACGGGTAACGGGGAATCAGGGTTCGATTCCGGAGAGGGAGCCTGAGAAATGGCTACCACATCCAAGGAAGGCAGCAGGCGCGTAAATTACCCAATCCCGGGACGGGGAGGTAGTGACGAGAAATAACAATATGAAACTCTTTAATGATGTTTCATAATTGGAATGAGTAGAGCATAAATCCTTCTACGAGGATCAAGTGGAGGGCAAGTCTGGTGCCAGCAGCCGCGGTAATTCCAGCTCCACTAGCGTATATTAAAATTGTTGCGGTTAAAACGTTCGAAGTTGATACTTGTCCAACACAGTCCGGCTCCGCCGACCCGGTCAACCCGTGGATGGAATACGACCTTGGTCTAATCTTTCATTGGTTTGTACTCAGACCGGAGGTAATGATTAACAGAAGTAGTTGGGGACACTAGTATTACGGCGCGAGAGGTGAAATTCGTAGACCGTCGTAAGACTAACTAAAGCGAAGGCATTTGTCAAGGATGCTTTCTTTAATCAAGAACGAAAGTTAGAGGATCGAAGGCGATTAGATACCGCCCTAGTTCTAACCGTAAACGATGCCAACTAGCAATTGGGAGACGCTACAACCAGGTGCTCTCAGTAGCTTCCGGGAAACCAAAGTCAGGTTCCGGGGGAAGTATGGTTGCAAAGTTGAAACTTAAAGGAATTGACGGAAGGGCACCACAATGAAATGGAGCTTGCGGTTCAATTTGACTCAACACGGGAAAACTTACCAGGTCCGAACTTATGGAGGTGAGACAGATTAATAGCTCTTTCTCAAATTTAAGGGTAGTGGTGCATGGCCGTTCTTAGTTCGTGGATTGATTTGTCTGGTTAATTCCGATAACGAACGTGACTCACATATGCTAACTAGAACGCAGTCAGCGTTAATGCGTCGATGCCGATTGGAACGGGTTAGGACCTTTCGGTGGAGTATGACCTGACACCTTCGCTGTTCGTGTGCGCAAGTGCACTTACGGTACGCTGCTTAGCAGGACAATTTGTGTTTAGCAAAATGAGATCGAGCGATAACAGGTCCGTGATGCCCTTAGATGTTCTGGGCTACACGCGTGCTACAATGTGGGTAGCAGCGTGTCTCCTATTCCGAGAGGAACGGGAAATCACTCAAATACTCACTTAGTAGGGATTATGGATTGCAATGGTCCATATGAACTCGGAACTTCTAGTAAGTGCTGGTCATCAGCCAGCGTTGAATACGTCCCTGCCCTTTGTACACACCGCCCGTCGCTACTACCGATGGATTATTTAGTGAGGTCTTTGGAGATGATCGTTCGCTGGATCCTCGTGAACCGCGTCTGCTTTATCGAAGTTGACCGAACTTGATGATTTAGAGGAAGTAAAAGTCGTAACAAGGTTTCCGTAGGTGAACCTGCGGAAGGATCATTAGTGGCCAAGTGATCCTTCCAGAAGTCCGAACCTGCGGGTTGAGACTTCGGCACAAGTTGCCATATGATAATTGACGAAACACTATAGAAGTCCGAACCTGCGGGTTGAGACTTAGGCACAAGTTGCCATATGAACATTGACGAAACACTATGAAGTCCGAACCTGCGGGTTGAGACTTAGGCACAAGTTGCCTTATACATGACTTCGAACAAATACACAAGTCCGAACCTGCGGGTTGAGACTTAGGCACAAGTTGCCTTATACATGACTTCGAACAAATACACAAGTCCGAACCTGCGGGTTGAGACTTAGGCACAAGTTGCCATATGAAAGTTGACGAAACACTAACAAGTCCGAACCTGCGGGTTGAGACTTAGGCACACGTTGCCTTATACATGACTTCGAACAAATACACAAGTCCGAACCTGCGGGTTGAGACTTAGGCACAAGTTGCCTTATACATACATTGGCCAAATAAACAGAAGTCCGAACCTGCGGGTTGAGACTTAGGCACAAGTTGCCATATTATATTCGATCAAACACTAAGTAGTCCGAACCTGCGGGTTGAGACTCAAGACCGTAACAAGATGTCACTATACAAGTCCGAACCTAAGGGTTGAGACTTAATGCGATCTAGATACCAAGTTGACATCCAATACCTGTTGAGCAAAACCAAAGATTCCCTGTTCTCGAATGATTACACTATATAACAGGGAATCTTGAAGAAATCAAGCAAGCGTGAAACAAAGTCATCACTTGGGCATGCTCGATAGCCAACCACATGACCTTAACCTAAGAGAGCATGCAAACCACATGATACCTATAAACGATTAACCCGCCCTAGTTCAATCGTTCACCAAGTGATGACTTCAGTATGGCTAAGAGAAAAACTTTTAAATGGGAAAAACTCTAAGTCCGAACCTCCGGGTTGAGACTTCCGCGTCGGAGGTGGGCGCACCTCCTATCCGAAAGATGATGAATCAGGGGTGTTCGGTCAGCAATGGTCGGATACCCCGTCGTAGTCCAACTATGACAATCAAGGTCAAGACCTCCGGGTTGAGACTTTCCGCGAGTACAAGCATAAAGGAACACGGACCAAGCCGTACCGAGAGAATCGGTACTAGAGCCCTCGTGGTTCTACATTGAGAGAGCCCTCGTGGTTCTCATTAGGGGCTTTATGCAAGTCGTACTCAATACTGTGGTGTGAAGTATAAAGTAGTCCTCGCCTGGTCCACGCTGCTTCGGCGGTCCTGGGTAAGATAGTTAATTCTAGCTTGCCCTATAGTGGAATGAGGACACTTAATGCTTCGTCTTTTAGCGGCGGCTAGACTCCTCCTCACGGGGAACGAGTTGACGCACACAGCGGCGGCTTACGCACTATGGCAATCATGGATGCCTGAAGATTCCGTGAAGTTCTCCCCTGGTCCACGCTGCCTCGGCAGTCCTGGGTAAAATGGAATATTTCCAGCTTGCCCTATAGTGGAAGAGGACTATCCAACAATACAAAGTCAAGACCTCCGGGTTGAGACTTTCCGCGTCGGTGGTGTCGCGCACCGCCTATCCGAAAGATGGTGTAACAGGGGTGTTCGATCAGCAATGGTCGGATGCCCCGTCATAGTCCAACTATGACAACCAAAGTCAAGACCTCCGGGTTGAGACTTTCCGCGTCCGGAGGTACGCGTACCGCCTACCCGAAAGATGGTGTGCTTCTGGGGTATTCGATGAGTCGGATACCCCGTCGTAGTCCAACTATGACAATACAAAGTCAAGACCTCCGGGTTGAGACTTCCGCGTCGGAGGTGCGCGCACCGCCTACCCGAAAGATGGTGAATCAGGGATGTTCGATCAGCAATGGTCGGATGCCCCGTCGTAGTCCAACTATGACAATCAAAGTCAAGACCTCCGGGTTGAGACTTCCGCGTCCGGAGGTACGCGTACCGCCTACCCGAAAGATGGTGAATCAGGGGTGTTCGATCAGCAATGGTCGGATGCCCCGTCGTAGTCCAACTATGACAATACAAAGTCAAGACCTCCGGGTTGAGACTTTTCGCGAGTACAAGCATAAAGGAACACGGACCAAGCCGTACCGAGAGAATCGGTACTAGAGCCCTCGTGGTTCTACATTGAGAGAGCCCTCGTGGTTCTCATTAGGGGCTTTATGCAAGTCGTACTCAATACTGTGGTGTGAAGTATAAAGTATAGAGTCCTCCACTGGTCCACGCTGCTCCGGCGGTCCTGGGTAAGATAGTTCATTCTAGCTTGCCCTATGTGGAAGAGGACTCAATACCCTACCTGTTGAGCTTGAAACAAAGTCATCACTTGGGCATGCTCATATTGCCATACACAATTACATTATATTCGAATGAGCATGCAAGCGACCCTATATAGACCGAACCAAAACGATAGATACCGCCGTAGTTCACCCCCACCAAGTGATGACTTCAGTATGGCTAGTGTGTGAAGTATAAAGTATAGTCCTCCCCTGGTCCACACTGCTTCGGCGGTCCTGGGTAAGATAGTTAGTTCTAGCTTGCCCTATGTGGAAGAGGACACCATACTTAATACTGTGGTGTTATGAACAAAGTATAGTCCTCCACTGGTCCACGCTGCTCCGGCGGTCCTGGGTAAGATAGTTCATTCTAGCTTGCCCTATGTGGAAGAGGACTCAATACCCTACCTGTTGAGCTTGAAACAAAGTCATCACTTGGGCATGCTCTATAGCCAACCACATGACATTAACCTAAGAGAGCATGCAGCGTATTATCCCAATGCAAAGTAAACGATAGACTCGCCCTAGTTCAGTGCTTCAACCAAGTGATGACTTCAATATGGCTAGTGTGTGAAGTATAAAGTATAGTCCTCCCCTGGTCCACACTGCTTCGGCGGTCCTGGGTAAGATAGTTAATTCTAGCTTGCCCTATGTGGAAGAGGACACCATACTTAATACTGTGGTGTTATGAACAAAGTATAGTCCTCCACTGGTCCACGCTGCTCCGGCGGTCCTGGGTAAGATAGTTCATTCTAGCTTGCCCTATGTGGAAGAGGGCATACAAGACAAAGTATAGTTCTCCCCTGGTCCACGCTGCTCCGGCGGTCCTGGGTAAGATAGTTAATTCTAGCTTGCCCTATGTGGAAGAGAGCATACATGAACCAAGAACGAAGGTTATGATCGAGGAATGATTCGACAACTAACCGATGGTATGAAATGTGAAGAATTCAAGCAAGCACACAATCAAGTCATCACTTGGGCATGCTCGATAGCCAACCCTATGACATTAACCTAGTAGAGCATGCGAAACCCAATATATATACAAGTAATGTAAACGATGCCTCCCTAGTTCAGCGCTTCAACCAAGTGATGACTTCAGAATGGCTAAATCAAATCGGTTCAAAACATACCATCGGTACCCTATTGAAACACACAAGTCGATATCAAACCTCTTAATTGTGTAGTCCTCCACTGGTCCACGCCGCTGCGGCGGTCCTGGGTAAGATAGTTCATTCTAGCTTGCCCTATGTGGAAGAGGGCACATTACTCAATACTGTGGTGTTATGAACAAAGTATAGTCCTCCTCTGGTCCACGCTGCTTCGGCGGTCCTGGGTAAGATAGTTAATTCTAGCTTGCCCTATGTGGAAGAGGGCATACAAGACAAAGTATAGTTCTCCCCTGGTCCACGCTGCTTCGGCGGTCCTGGGTAAGATAGTTAATTCTAGCTTGCCCTATGTGGAAGAGAGCATACATGAACCAAGAACGAAGGTTATGATCGAGGAATGATTCGACAACTAACCGATGGTATGAAATGTGAAGAATTCAAGCAAGCACACAATCAAGTCATCACTTGGGCATGCTCGATAGCCAACCTCATGACATTAACCTAGTAGAGCATGCGAAAACCAATATATATGTAAACGATGCCTCCCTAGTTCAGCGCTTCAACCAAGTGATGACTTCAGAATGGCTAAATCAAATCGGTTCAAACCATACCATCGGTATCCTATTGAAACACACAAGTCGATATCAAACCTCATGATTGTGTAGTCCTCCACTGGTCCACGCCGCTTCGGCCGTCCTGGGTAAAATGGAACATTCCAGCTTGCCCTATGTGGAAGAGGGCACATTACTCAATACTGTGGTGTGAAGTATAAAGTTCAGTTCTCCCCTGGTCCACGCTGCTTCGGCGGTCCTGGGTAAGATAGTTAATTCTAGCTTGCCCTATGTGGAAGAGGACACTTCATACTTCGTCTCTAAGCGGCGGCTTGACTCCTCCCTACGGGGAACGGGTTTACGCGCACAGCGGCGGCTTACGCACTATGGCAGTCATGGATGCCTTACGTTTCTATGAAAAGTGTGTTCCTCCCCTGGTCCACGCTGCTTCGGCAGTCCTGGGTAAGATAGTTAGTTCTAGCTTGCCCTATGTGGAAGAGGACACGTAGACTTACTGTGGTGTGAAGTATAAAGTTCAGTTCTCCCCTGGTCCACGCCGCTTCGGCCGTCCTGGGTAAAATGGATTCATCCAGCTTGCCCTATGTGGAATGAGGACACTTTATGCTTCGTCTCTAAGCGGCGGCTTGCTCCTCCCTACGGGGAACGGGTATACGCGCACAGCGGCGGCTTACGCACTATGGCAGTCATGGATGCCTTACGTTTCTATGAAAAGTGTGTTCCTCCCCTGGTCCACGCTGCTTCGGCAGTCCTGGGTAAGATAGTTAGTTCTAGCTTGCCCTATGTGGAAGAGGACACGAAGACTTACTGTGGTGTGAAGCATAAAGTTCAGTTCTCCCCTGGTCCACGCCGCTTCGGCCGTCCTGGGTAAAATGGATTCATCCAGCTTGCCCTATGTGGAATGAGGACACTTTATGCTTCGTCTCTAAGCGGCGGCTTGCTCCTCCCTACGGGGAACGGGTATACGCGCACAGCGGCGGCTTACGTTATGGCAGTCATGGATGCCTTACGTTTCCATGAAAAGTGTGTTCCTCCCCTGGTCCACGCTGCTTCGGCAGTCCTGGGTAAGATAGTTAGTTCTAGCTTGCCCTATGTGGAAGAGGACACGTAGACTTACTGTGGTGTGAAGTATAAGGTTCAGTTCTCCCCTGGTCCACGCCGCTTCGGCCGTCCTGGGTAAAATGGATTAATCCAGCTTGCCCTATGTGGAATGAGGACACTTTATGCTTCGTCTCTAAGCGGCGGCTTGCTCCTCCCTACGGGGAACGGGTATACGCGCACAGCGGCGGCTTACGCAAGTTAGTCACCCTCGGCAGTGGATCACTCGGCTCATGGATCGATGAAGACCGCAGCTAACTGCGCGTCATAATGTGAACTGCAGGACACATGAACATTGATAAGTTGAACGCATATTGCACGTCGTGGGAACCTACCATGATGTACAGATGACTGAGCGCTTATATTTGAGAAATGTATCGCATACATTTAACTACGCCGTGACACCCGTCACGAGACGTGCACCATGATGTTAACTAGGGTCGCGACGACCCGCTAGCATTAAAGAACCCGTGGTTTACAATATACTGGCATTGGAATTCGAAGTATTTAGAGCGTCCGTGTTCCCGCGTGAGGCGGAAGTACGAGGAGAAGGCGTGCTTGTGGTGTCTGTGGTGGTGTTTACTGATGTCTAGCTTCAGCTTATTTATTTATTTAAATAGAAGCGAAGATGTCAAAGTAGCGTCGAAGCAGCAGCGGTAGCACAAATGATTCAAGTATGGAAGTTGACCAAAGGAACACAAACAAACTAGCGTATGGGCAATGGAAGGTATCAGTGAGTTAAACCACACGCGGGCTAACAGCCCGTTAACCGAGTCCAACGGTACATATTGGACATTGAAACAAAGTAGTCGCAAGCCAGATGTGACGATAACAACCGCAAGGTACATAAGCCTCAGTTCATGTGTGACAACCCCCTGA
>NW_026525082.1:132500-155000 GCF_943734705.1 Anopheles coustani | reverse complement strand
TACAATGGCCCTACCGGGCAAACACTTTGGGTTCGCAAGGACTTGGAGTGCCGGGACGGGTTGGCGGATCCAACACTCTGGGTACCTCCGGGTACTTGGGGTTGGTTGAGGACTTGGTGAACAAACACTTGATATACACTCTCCGGATGTACTTCGGGTATCGCCTGTTGTCCGAGACCACTTGCATGGTTAGCAAGCGTTGTGGTCTAATGGCCCTACCGGGCAAACACTTTGGGTTCGCGAGGACTTAGAGTGCTGGTAGTGGTTGGCGGACCCAACACTCTGGGTACCTCCGGGTACTTGGGGTTGGTTGAGGACTTGGTGAACAAACACTTGATATACACTCTTCGGATGTACTTCGGGTATCGCCTGTTGTCCGAGACCACTTGCATGGTTAGCAAGCGTTGTGGTCTAATGGCCCTACCGGGCAAATACTTTGGGTTCGCGAGGACTTAGAGTGCTGGTAGTGGTTGGCGGACCCAACACTCTGGGTACCTCCGGGTACTTGGGGTTGGTTGAGAACTTGGTGAAGATACCCCTGTCACCTTGTTCGAGGCCACTTGCATGGTAGCAAGCGTTGTGATACAATGGCCCTACCGGGCAAACACTTTGGGTTCGCCAGGACTTGGAGTGCCGGGACGGGTTGGCGGATCCAACACTCTGGGTACCTCCGGGTACTTGGGGTTGGTTGAGGACTTGGTGAGCAAACACTTGATATACGTTCTTCGGATGTACTTCGGGTGTCACCTGTTGTCCGAGGCCACTTGCATGGTCAACGGTTGAGGTGGTGATGGCGGGTCGGTGCTGTAGGGTGCCGGCCTGTTGGCTGCCTTGGCCGGGTTGGTTGGTTAACACTTGATTGAGCTTGCACCCGAGGGTAATGGCACTTGAAGGTGGGTACCGGCCGGCTGACCTGGTGTGATGGTTGGTTGGTGAACACTTGGCGGTACTTGCACTTGGCTGTGCTTGGACTTGAAGGTGGGATCCGGCTGGCCTAGGCCATTGGTGGTTGGTTGGTTGGTTAGCCCTTAGCTGGGCTGGCTGGCTGGCTGGCCATCGGTGGTGTGGTGTGTTGGGCGGTTGGTGAACACTTGGCGGTACTTGCACTTGGCTGTGCTTGGACTTGAAGGTGGGATCCGGCTGGCCTAGGCCATTGGTGGTTGGTTGGTGGGTTAGCCCTTAGTTGGGCTGGCTGGCTGGCTGTCCATCGGTGGTGTGGTGTGGTGTGGTGTGTGGAGTCGAGCATCGCGCGCCGTTGCCTTCTTCGGAGTGTTGTAGGTACGCAAGTGCTTGCAATGCAAAGAGGTTGGTGATGGAGTGACATTGCCTTCACCATGGAGTTGCGGGTACTTAGGTACTTGCAAGGAGATGGTGGTATGGTGGTGTTGCGTGTGTGGTGTTCGATTAGAAAGATATAATTTCTAAGTCCGGATTAGTGCTGTCAGTGGGGCCGCCGCTAACAGGTCCTGCACGGCCACCGTGGGGCTTGACTTGGCGCTATTCCGGACTTGGGGCGATCACGATGTCCCCGTGCGGGACTTAGAAGATGGAAGAACACAAGTACCCTTATCCCATGACTTGTGAGCGATTGGCATACGTTACCACATGAAGAGAAAAATTGGCTAAGTCCCGGATCCATATTATATGAAGAGAAAAATCGGCTAAGTCCCGGATCCATATTATATGAAGAGAAAAATTGGCTAAGTCCCGGATCCATATTATATGAAGAGAAATATCGGCTAAGTCCAGGATCCATATATAATAACCTAATAATCGGCTAAGTCCCGGATCCATATCATATGAAGAGAAAAATCGGCTAAGTCCAGGATCCATATATAATAACCTAATAATCGGCTAAGTCCAGGATCCATATATAATAACCTAATAACAGGCTAAGTCCAGGATCCATATTATATGAAGAGAAAAATCGGCTAAGTCCGAGATTGGGTCTGTCAGACATACACTTTCAAGATACCACACAAGCAAGCAAGATGGCCTAGTGATGGAACCATATAATATGAAGAGAAAAATCGGCTAAGTCCGAGATTGGGTCTGTCGGAAATACACTATCAAGTTACCACACAAGCAAGCAAGATGGCCTAATGATGGATCCATATGATATGAAGAGAAAAATCGGCTAAGTCCAGGATCCATATAATATGAAGAGAAAAATCGGCTAAGTCCCAGATTGGGTCTGTCAGAAATACACTTCCAAGTTACCACACAAGCAAGCAAGATGGCCTAGTGATGGATCCATATGATATGAAGAGAAAAATCGGCTAAGTCCAGGATCCATATAATATGAAGAGAAAAATCGGCTAAGTCCCAGATTGGGTCTGTCAGAAATACACTTCCAAGTTACCACACAAGCAAGCAAGATGGCCTAGTGATGGATCCATATGATATGAAGAGAAAAATCGGCTAAGTCCAGGATCCATATAATATGAAGAGAAAAATCGGCTAAGTCCCAGATTGGGTCTGTCAGAAATACACTTCCAAGTTACCACACAAGCAAGCAAGATGGCCTAGTGATGGATCCATATGATATGAAGAGAAAAATCGGCTAAGTCCCAGATTGGGTCTGTCAGAAATACACTTCCAAGTTACCACACAAGCAAGCAAGATGGCCTAGTGATGGATCCATATGATATGAAGAGAAAAATCGGCTAAGTCCAGGATCCATATAATATGAAGAGAAAAATCGGCTAAGTCCCAGATTGGGTCTGTCAGAAATACACTTCCAAGTTACCACACAAGCAAGCAAGATGGCCTAGTGATGGATCCATATGATATGAAGAGAAAAATCGGCTAAGTCCCAGATTGGGTCTGTCAGACATACACTATCAAGTTACCACACAAGCAAGCAAGATGGCCTAGTGATGGATCCATATGATATGAAGAGAAAAATCGGCTAAGTCCAGGATCCATATAATATGAAGAGAAAAATCGGCTAAGTCCCAGATTGGGTCTGTCAGAAATACACTTCCAAGTTACCACACAAGCAAGCAAGATGGCCTAGTGATGGATCCATATGATATGAAGAGAAAAATCGGCTAAGTCCAGGATCCATATAATATGAAGAGAAAAATCGGCTAAGTCCCAGATTGGGTCTGTCAGAAATACACTTCCAAGTTACCACACAAGCAAGCAAGATGGCCTAGTGATGGATCCATATGATATGAAGAGAAAAATCGGCTAAGTCCCAGATTGGGTCTGTCAGACATACACTATCAAGTTACCACACAAGCAAGCAAGATGGCCTAGTGATGGATCCATATGATATGAAGAGAAAAATCGGCTAAGTCCCAGATTGGGTCTGTCAGAAATACACTTCCAAGTTACCACATGAGCAAGCAAGATGGCCTAGTGATGGATCCATATAATATGCAGAGAAAAATCGGCTAAGTCCCAGATTGGGTCTGTCAGAAATACACTTCCAAGTTACCACATGAGCAAGCAAGTTACCACATGAAGAGAAAGCCGGCAAAGTCTGGGAATGTTACCACATGAACTGGAAAATGGGCAAAAACCTACATTCACAGGGAACGTGAATAAGTAAGGCTGTAGACATCGGATCGACAAGCCAAAGACTGATATGGAAAGGAAATGAGTAGTACTAGCTTTCCTGAGAGTTGCAGAGCTTAGACTGCATATGAACGAAAGTTATTAAGCGTCAAAGTCAGAGAAGTTACCCAAAGGAACACAAGTTCCAACTTAGAGCATGTATACCGCCTAGACGGTAAGAGGTACGGCCAGGCTGAGGAATAAGGAAATGTTGGCCAACATGTTCCCTAACTATCCCCCGAAGACCGCAAAGCAATCCAACATCAACCAAGAAAGTTATAGCCCGATCAAGGAAACACCTACTTTGCACCGATATTGCACCAAATACATGTACCAAGCACCTTCGGTTGCATACCTGCAGGGGTTTACCATAGTAGGCCATGGAAGACCGATATACCGAACATAATCACTTTCTATCTCCTCGGGTGTTTGAGATAGCGCTTTGCGGTACAAGAACGAAAGTTAGACTTTATCTTGGTGCATCTTTTTGCCCAAGATCACAAGACCCTATCTACCAAGGCAAGAAAGTTGTGTGGGGACAAAATGTCCAAAAGTGCCCAAAGTGGCACACTTGAACCATATATTCGAGAAAAACACAAGTGTGGGCCCGAGCTAGCAAGTTGAAATGTTCTGACCGTCAGTAGCCCTAGTTGAGGTGCACTTATCATTATATGAGGCCAACGTGCCAGCTAGTCTCTAAAGGGGCGATATGGGTGTTCCAAGGTTTGTACCCAATTGAGGAAAAAACAGGGTAAGGTACGGTGTACCGCGAATAACTCGGGCTATAGATGTCCGATCGATGAGTTTGGCATATGTATGGAAAGGTCTCGACGAGACCTAACTACCCTGAAAGTATGAAGGCAAAGACTTGAATGACCGGGAAGTTATTAAGTGCACAAGTGGTAAAGTTGCACCAAAGTCCATGTTACCCGAAGTGGTACATGAACACCCAATATTCGACCAAAACACAAGTTTAGAGACGAGCTAGCGAGCTACATTGTTCAGACCGTCAGTAGCCCGCGTCAAGACACGCATTTCATTATATTGAGCCTAGCCGCTAGCTCGACTCGAAGTCGGTCATATGGTTGGTTGATGGTTTGGACCGACCACGTGGTGTACCAAGGTGATGTACCTTTCATGAATTAAAACTCTGGCTGTATGGCACTGAGCGACAAGCTAAGGTGTGATTTGGAATAGTCTTGAGTGGGACTATTTAGGAAAAATGCGAACAAAAAATCACAAAGTCCTTGGGCGAAGCTATTAGCGAAACATAGAGCAAATTGGTACCAAAAACTATGGAAATGGGACTTGAGTCAAAAATAACCGCAAGTTGGAGAAGAGATAGCAAGCTTGCGTAGAACAATTATATTTGGTGCATGGTATCACCAACAAAAAAGTATATGGGGCCAAGGTGCTGGCTGGCCTCCAAAGTGGAGATATGGGCGATCCAAAGTTTGTACCCAAGTACGAACAAGTATGGAAAAAACAGGGTAAGGTACCAAGTACCATTAATAACTTCGGCTGTAGATGGCCGAGCGAGGCAAACGGCTCACCGTTGGAAAGGTCTTGGGGAGACCTATCTACCCTGAAAGTTTCATGAGGCTGAGTTGAAAGACCACGGAGATATTAGGTGATGATGGTCCAATTCGGGGACCAAGTCGCAGGAAATGGCGCTTGACCAAAATCACCCTTGGAAGGTGAATACCGGCTTACCGGTAAGAGATAGCGACTTGGCGTAGAATATTCATAAGTTGGGCGTGTAGAGACGCAACTTTTATTATATGGGGCCAACCCGGTCAGGGTGCTCCAAGTCGGTCGTTTGGTTGGTTTATGGTTTGGGCCGACCACGTGGTGTGCCAAGTTGAGGTACCTTTCATGAATTATAACTTGGTCAGTTTGCCACCGAGCGACAAGCTGCGGTGTGTTTTGGAATGGTCTTGAGTGGGACTATCAAGGAAAAATACCAATCGAAAATCAGCTTGTCCATGGCCGAAGCTATTAGTGAAACATATAGCAAAATGGGTCCAAAAACGAATGAAATGGGAATTGGACCAAGAATAACGGCAAGTTGGAGAAGAGATAGCAAGTTGGCGTAGAACAATTATATTTGGTGCATGGCATGACCAACAAAAAAGTATATGGGGCCAAGGTGCTAGCTGGCCTCCAAAGTGGAGATATGGGCGATCCAAAGTTTGTACCCAAGTACGAACAAGTATGGAAAAAACAGGGTAAGGTACCAAGTACCATTAATAACTTCGGCTGTAGATGGCCGAGCGAGGCAAACGGCTCACCGTTGGAAAGGTCTTGGGGAGACCTATCTACCCTGAAAGTTTTATGAGGCTGAGTTGAAAGACCACGGAGATATTAGGTGATGATGGTCCAATTCGGGGACCAAGTCGCAGGAAATGGCACTTGACCAAAATCACCCTTGGAAGGTGAATACCGGCTTACCGGTAAGAGATAGCGACTTGGCGTAGAATATTCATAAGTTGTGCGTGTAGAGACGCAACTTTCATTATATGGGGGCAACCCGGTCAGGGTGCTCCAAGTCGGTCGTTTGGTCGGTATATGGTTTGGGCCGACCACATGGTGTACCAAGTTGAGGTATCTTTCATGAATCATAACTCGGTCAGTTTGCCACCGAGCGACAAGTTGCGGTGTGTTTTGGAATGGTCTTGAGTGGGACTATCAAGCAAAAATACAAACAGAATATCAGCTTGTCCATGGCCGAAGCTATTAGTGAAACATATAGCAAAATGGGTCCGAAAACGAATGAAATGGGACTTGGACCAAGAATAACGGCAAGTTAGAGAAGAGATAGCAAGTTGGCGTAGAACAATTATATTTAGTGCATGGTATGACCAAGAAAAAAGTATATGGGGCAAAGGTGCTGGCTGGCCTCCAAAGTGGAGATATGGGCGATACAAAGTTTGTACCCAAGTATGGCAAAAACTGGTAGAGGTACCTTTCATGAATTACTGCTCAGGCTGTATGGCACTTAGCGGGACGCTTGGCTCTGGTATGGAATAGTCTTGAGTGGGACTATCAAGGAAAAATACGAACAAAAAATCACCATGTCCACGGACGAAGGTATTAGCGAAACTTAGAGCGAAATTGCGACCAAGTCGCTGGAAATGGCCCTTGAACCAAGTATACCGTCAAGGCGGTACGAGATAGCGAGTTGACGTGGAATATTTATAAGTTTGCCTACACGAGACGAAAGTTTAGTTATATGGGGCCAACCCGCTCAGGGTTGTCCAAGTCGGTCATATGGCTGATCGAAATTTTCGACCAAGTACTGAGAAAACAGGGTAAGGTACCGTGTACCTCGAATAACTTTGGCTGTAGATGTCCGAGCGAGGCGAACGGCATAGCGTTGGAAAGGTCTTGAGGTGTTCTAGGCACCCTGAAAGTATGAGAAGGCTACCTGGAAAACTCGTGGAGATATTAGAGAAACATAGGGCCCAAAAGATACCAAGTCGCAGGAAATGGGCCCTCCATGAACACCCTAAAATCCCAATTACGGCTAAGTTGCAGGCCAGCTAGCGAAGTGAAATGTTCTAGGCATAACTAGAACACGTTAAGGCGCAACTTTTTGAATCAGAACTTTTTTCGATATCTGGCCCCCAAAGGGGGGATATGGTCGATCCAAGGATTTTTCCAAGTTTCGGTACTTTTTACGGTATCACTCATAGCTCCGGCTGTAAGCAAGCAAATGACAATCTAAGACATGATTTGAAAAGGTATTGAGTAGTACTAACTTACGTTAGAACACAGCGAAGCGCTATCGGTTCATGGCAAGGCCGATATAAGCAGTCAAAGATGAAAAATGTTGACAAAATGAACAAAAATTACCTTGGTACGCGAATAGCGGCCAGGGATGAAGAGGTACGAAGGTGGTGTAGAACAATTATAATTAGGGCTTGGTACGCTCTAAAAGTTTGCCGAAGACCGCAAAGCGCTCAGACCCATAGAAAGTGGCCATTTGGGCCGAACAGTGCGTGCAAAGAGGTGAAAATGCAAAAATTGCACTTTGGGGGGCGATTTGCGGGGGGAAGGAGGGGTCGGAGGGCAAAATGTCCCTTGACCAAAAAGTCTTATCTCGTCGAGATCTACAACATTGCCGAAGACCGCAAAGCGCTAGCTCGCAATCGAAAAATCGAGAATTTGAAAATTTTCTAAGTCTTGGGCTCCCTAAGGAAAAGTTTCAAAAATCACGTTTGTCCCCAATTTTGAAGGGGAAGGAGTCGGTTCCGGGGCATGGTGTCTTCGGCAAAAAGTCTTATCTTTTTGCGTACTTTCGACTAGTTCAATAAAAATTTTTGACCCAAAATTTGTTCGGCGGACCCCTAGGTCGAAAAACCCGAAAAAAGTCGAAAAAAGTCGAAAATGTCGAAAAATGAGAAAACCTCATATTCGGACTCTACACGAGCCCCAGATATTGAAAAGTGAAATCCGCGGTCGATTTGGAACAAAAAATTTACCTAGGCAAAGTTGTATGGAGGTAGGGACCCCTGAGAAAAAAGTTTGGTCCCGAGGCTCCTTGGACCACCAAGTCCCTAGGTCGGACCAAAATCGGAAAAAATCCGACCAAAGTCGAAAGTGTCGAAAATTTTAAAAAACCCCTTTTGGGGCCCTATGGCCTCCCTAGATAATGAAAAGTGAGGTCCGCGGCCGATCCGGAAGAAAAACTTGACCTAGGCAAACTTGTATGACGGTGGGGACCCAAAAAAATTTCGATGAGTGTAGTTTAGACAGGCCGGAAAATGTATCGGTGGTCCGTATCAAGGGACGTCTTTTAGTTCCATGGGGTGGTGGTCGTCGAACAAAGTCGCCTAGGTCGACCACCAGAAAGACCAGTCGTGTTGTAATGGATGTTTTGACCACTTTACTAGGGAAACCTAGTAGGTCGAAGCAAATTTGGGGTTCGAGATGAGTTGGTGAAAGTTGGTCCAACCTAGGTGTGCTTGGTGGAGGTTGACCATGAAAGTAGAGCATGATGGGAATGACCATAACTTTGGTTCTAGATGTCGGATCGGTACACTTTCGGCAGTTTTGGAAAGGTGAAGGCCTGCTCTAGCTATGTTTCCTACCAAGCTGAGCGCCTACTAGTGACCCGGAGGAGGTATTAAGGGTCAAAGGCAAAAAGGGGTACCCTAAAGTGCGTGTGACCAAGAAAATGGGAAAAACGGTATCGCCTATAGCTCAGGCTGTATGGCTCGGATCGGAAAGCTTGGATATGCGTTGGAAAGGTCTTGACGAGCGCTAGCTATGTGTCCTACCAAGCGAAGCGCTAGGTGTTGAGCAAGTCGGTGATATTAGAGGGCAAAGGTGAAAAATGGTGGTTTAGAGGCAAAAATTCACCTTATGATCGAAAATAGCGGGCGAACGACCAGAGCTACGAACACGGCGTAGAACAATCATAAGTACGTTACCACAAGACCTAACTTTGGCCAATATAGTGCGAGAAGATCGGAGGTACTCAAGAGGGTGATATGGTTGGTTCAAAGTTGGACCGAAACGAGACTTGAGAAATGGGTTGAAACACGGTATCGCGAATAACTCAGGCTGTATGGAACGGATCGACAAGCTAAGATCAGTGTTGGAAAGGTCGAACCGAGCGCTAACTATAATCCCAAACAACCGAAGCGCTAAGTGTTGAGCAAAACTGAGTTATTAAGCGACAAAGTGGAAAAATAATACCAAAATTTCCAAAAATCACACAAGACCAAGAATACCGAGCAGGCGGTAAGAGATAGCGGGTTGACGTAGAATACTTATAAGTTTGCCTCTACGAGACCTAAAAGTCGTCCATAGACAGCGAGAAGATCGGACCACTCTGGAAGGGTGATACGAGTGGTCAAAAATTGGCAAAAATGAAACATGGCTAAAATGGATTTGACTTGTGCACCGTATAGCTCCGGCTGTATGGCATGGATTGTTAAGCTAGGATATGTTTTGGAAAGGTAACACCCAGCGCTAGATACGACTAGAAGAAAGCAAAGCGCTAACTAGCATGATTTGGAAGTTATTAAGTGTCAAAGTCGAAAAATGTTACCAAAATTGAAACTCGAGTACATTGGGCCAAAAAGTACAAGTTGTGAAATTTGGACTTACGAGTAAAATACCGAGCAGGCGGTAAGAGATAGAGACTTGGTGTAGAACAATTATATGTTGGGCATGTTATAACCTATATTTGGCCCGAACATAGTGACGAGATCGGTGGTACCCAAAAGGGTGGTACAGGTGTTAGATGGTTTTCCCAGAGCATAAGCTCCACATGATATGGAAAACGGGAAACATCATAACTTCGGCTGTATGGCATGGAATGGAACGAACAAGGTATCGATGGAAAGAGAAAAGGTAGCGCTAACTATAATTCCTACCAAGCAAAGCGCTAGCATGTGACCGTTCGGGTGTTATTGTGAGTCAAAGTCAGAAATTGTTACCACGAGAGGCGAAAATCCGACTAAGTCCATGAATACCGGGCTGGCGGTAAGAGATACGGCTTGGCCGTAGAACATTTATAAGTTGGCCAAGACAAGGCCTAAGTTTCGTCCATAGACGACAAGAAGATCGAAGATACCTGAAGGTGAGATATGGGCGTCCCAAAGTGGGCCTTTGAAAAAGTGACAAACTTCCCTTATAACAGCATACACCAAATATCTCTGGCTCTATGGCACCGAATAAGAAGTTGAGCTCAGCGACAGAAAGGTGATAGTCAGCGCTAAATATCATACGAACAGAGTGAAGCGCTAAAGGGAAAGGATCTTGGTGATATAAGGTGACAAAGTCGAGAAAAGTTGCCTCAAAATCATGAAAAATGTGAAAAAATGGCTAAGTCCCGGGTGCCTTAAGGGCAGGTTAATCGAATGTACCGAGCTGGCGGTACGAGATAGAGACTTGGTGTAGAACAATTATATGTTTGGCATGGCAAGACCTACATTTGGCCAATACAAAGTGAGAAGATCAAAGAAACCCGTAAGGGTGATATTGGTGTCCAAAGGTAAAAAGCACTAAGTCTTGGGAAACTTATATGAAGAAAAAGGACCCTGATGGGTCATATGGGATGGATCGAAAAATCGGCTAAGTCCCAAAATGGGGATGTCAGAACTACACTCATGTGTTACCACATCAAGCAAGGCAAACTTATATGAAGCAAAGGACCCTGATGGGTCATATGGTATTGATCGAAAAATCGGCTAAGTCCCAAAATGGGGATGTCAGAACTACACTCAAATGTTACCACACCAAGCAAGGCAAACTTATATGAAGCAAAGGACCCTGATGGGTCATATGGTATTTTACGAAAAATCGGCTAAGTCCCAAAATGGGGATGTCAGAACTACACTCAAATGTTACCACACCAAGCAAGGCAAACTTATATGAAGCAAAGGACCCTGATGGGTCATATGGTATTTTACGAAAAATCGGCTAAGTCCCAAAATGGGGATGTCAGAACTACACTCAAATGTTACCACACCAAGCAAGGCAAACTTATATGAAGCAAAGGACCCTGATGGGTCATATGGTATTTTACGAAAAATCGGCTAAGTCCCAAAATGGGGATGTCAGAACTACACTCAAATGTTACCACACCAAGCAAGGCAAACTTATATGAAGCAAAGGACCCTGATGGGTCATATGGTATGGATCGAAAAATCGGCTAAGTCCCAAAATGGGGATGTCAGAACTACACTCAAATGTTACCACACCAAGCAAGGCAAACTTATATGAAGCAAAGGACCCATATGGGTCATATGGTATTTTACGAAAAATCGGCTAAGTCCCAAAATGGGGATGTCAGAACTACACTCAAATGTTACCACACCAAGCAAGGCAAACTTATATGAAGGCAAGGTCCCTGATGGGTCATATGGTATTTTACGAAAAATCGGCTAAGTCCCAAAATGGGGATGTCTGAACTACACTAAAAAGTTACCACATCAAGCAAGGCAAACTTATATGAAGCAAAGGACCCTGATGGGTCATATGGTACTTTACGAAAAATCGGCTAAGTCCCAAAATGGGGATGTCAGAACTACACTCATATGTTACCACACCAAGCAAGGCAAACTTATATGAAGCAAAGGACCCTGATGGGTCATATGGTATTTTACGAAAAATCGGCTAAGTCCCAAAATGGGGATGTCAGAACTACACTCAAATGTTACCACACCAAGCAAGGCAAACTTATATGAAGCAAAGGACCCTGATGGGTCATATGGTATTTTACGAAAAATCGGCTAAGTCCCAAAATGGGGATGTCAGAACTACACTCAAATGTTACCACACCAAGCAAGGCAAACTTATATGAAGCAAAGGACCCTGATGGGTCATATGGTACTTTACGAAAAATCGGCTAAGTCCCAAAATGGGGATGTCAGAACTACACTCATATGTTACCACACCAAGCAAGGCAAACTTATATGAAGCAAAGGACACTGATGGGTCATATGGTACTTTACGAAAAATCGGCTAAGTCCCAAAATGGGGATGTCAGAACTACACTCAAATGTTACCACACCAAGCAAGGCAAACTTATATGAAGCAAAGGACCCTGATGGGTCATATGGTATTTTACGAAAAATCGGCTAAGTCCCAAAATGATGATGTCAGAACTACACTCAAATGTTACCACACCAAGCAAGGCAAACTTATATGAAGGCAAGGACCCTGATGGGTCATATGGTATTTTACGAAAAATCGGCTAAGTCCCAAAATGGGGATGTCAGAACTACACTCAAATGTTACCACACCAAGCAAGGCAAACTTATATGAAGCAAAGGACCCTGATGGGTCATATGGTATTGATTGAAAAATCGGCTAAGTCCCAAAATGGGGATGTCAGAACTACACTCAAATGTTACCACACCAAGCAAGGCAAACTTATATGAAGCAAAGGACCCATATGGGTCATATGGTATTTTACGAAAAATCGGCTAAGTCCCAAAATGATGATGTCAGAACTACACTCAAATGTTACCATACCAAGCAAGGCAAACTTATATGAAGGAAAGGACCCATATGGGTCATATGGTATTTTACGAAAAATCGGCTAAGTCCCAAAATGAGGATGTCAGAACTACACTAAAAAGTTACCACACCAAGCAAGGCAAAGTACCTAGGTGAACCCTAGGAAGAAACACGGACCAAGTCAGATGGCCTAAGTCAATAGAACAAGTGACCTAGGCAAAGTTGTATGGCGCTGAGGACCCTGAAAAATCTGGTTAGTGTAGTTTAGACAGGGTAGGTTTTTGGGTCGGCCGAACCCCCTTATTTTGGGTTTTGGCCTCATCAAGAAGCTACACCTAGGCAAACTGCCTAGGGTGAAAGTGCGAAGACCAATCGAATAGTAAGACAAGTTTTGACCGAACGCCCTAGGCAAGCTTGTATGAAGAAAGGGACCCTAAGGGTCATATGGAAATACATGAAAAATCGGCTAAGTCCCAAAATTGGGATGTCAGAACTACACTAAAAAGTTACCACATCAAGCAAGGCAAACTACCTAGGTGAACCCTAGCAAGAAACACGGACCAAGTCAGATGGCCTAAGTCAAGAGTGCAAGTGACCTAGGCAAAGTTGTATGACGGTGAGGACCCTGAAAAATCTGGTTAGTGTAGTTTAGACAGGGGAGGTTTTTGGGTCGGCTGAACCTCCTTATTTTGGGTTTTGACCTCCTCAAGAAGCTACACCTAGGCAAACTGCCTAGGGTGAAAGTGCGAAGACCAATCGAATAGTAAGACAAGTTTTGACCGATCGCCCTAGGCAAGCTTGTATGAAGAAAGGGACCCTATGGGTCATATGGAAATACATGAAAAATCGGCTAAGTCCCAAAATTGGGATGTCTGAACTACACTAAAAAGTTACCACATCAAGCAAGGCAAAGTACCTAGGTGAACCCTAGCAAGAAACACGGACCAAGTCAGATGGCCTAAGTCAAGAGAACAAGTGACCTAGGCAAAGTTGTATGACGGTGAGGACCCTGAAAAATCTGGTTAGTGTAGTTTAGACAGGGGAGGTTTTTGGGTCGGCTGAACCTCCTTATTTTGGGTTTTGACCTCCTCAAGAAGCTACACCTAGGCAAACTGCCTAGGGTGAAAGTGCGAAGACCAATCGAATAGTAAGACAAGTTTTGACCGATCGCCCTAGGCAAGCTTGTATGAAGAAAGGGACCCTATGGGTCATATGGAAATACATGAAAAATCGGCTAAGTCCCAAAATTGGGATGTCTGAACTACACTAAAAAGTTACCACAGCAAGCAAGGCAAAGTACCTAGGTGAACCCTAGGAAGAAACACGGACCAAGTCAGATGGCCTAAGTCAAGAGTACAAGTGACCTAGGCAAAGTTGTATGGCGCTGAGGACCCTGAAAAATCGGGTTAGTGTAGTTCAGACAGGGGAGGTTTCAGGGTCGGCCGAACCTCCTTATTTCGGGTTTTGGCCTCCTCAAGAAGACAGACCTAGGCGAACTGCCTAGGGTGAAAGTGCGAAGACCAATCGAATAGTAAGACAAGTTTTGACCGATCGCCCTAGGCAAGCTTGTATGAAGAAAGGGACCCTATGGGTCATATGGAAATATACGAAAAATCGGCTAAGTCCCAAAATTGGGATGTCAGAACTACACTATAAAGTTACCACATTAGCAAGGCAGACTTGTATGAAGAACGGGACCCTGGTGAAAGTAGCAAATATCCCAAACCGAACATGAATATTATACACACAAGAGTACGAACATAAAGGAACACGGACCAAGCGTACCGAGAGAATCGGTACTATAGAACCCTCGTGGTTCTACACAAAGACTTTATGTTAGGGGTTCAAGCCCCATAGTACTCAAACGGTGACAGTAGCAAATATCCCAAAACGAACGTGAATCTTATTCACAAGAGTACGAACATAAAGGAACACGGACCAAGCGTACCGAGAGAATCGGTACTATAGAGCCCTCGTGGTTCTACACAAAGACTTTATGTTCGGGGTTCACACCCCAAATCGAACGTGGAATTTACTTTCTGATGGTCATGCGGTCGTCCAAAGGGGTCTAGTATCCTGGGATGACAAGCATCACGGGCACAGCTCGTATCAAAACAGTCGAAGAGGCCCGCGAAAGCTTGCTTTCCATGGCTATGCGATGCACAAATTGAGTTTACTCACCGTAGTATAAAACGAACGAACCGAACCTATCCGAGTAGGGATAATGGGCGCAGTAACATACTTCTGTGACCCAGCGAGAGTTGAACGAGGTGACATGAACTGTCAGTGGCTTATATCAGATGGGATACATACATGAGATTGCTTTCAAATCTACACTCGAAAACCTAACCAAGTAAAAGCGAACGTGGGGAGGATTCGAAACTGGTAACGAAATCTTAAGCTGGAAAGAGTCATCACTATGGATACATATTATGCGAAACCAATCAAGTGCTCAGTACTGATCCAAAACCTAAGAGCACTAGTGAACACCTTATTCTCACCCTAGTTCACATCCAAGTGATCGACCACGTGTGTGAAGCAAAGACCAATCGAATTCCTCAATGAACCGAACACTATGAACAAATGGCCAAAAACGTTATAACTATCCAAACATCCTACTATCTAGCGAAAGTCATCACGATGGAACCATACCATGATCTTTAACCTATAGCGCTCACCATATTCCTACCCAGAGTGCAAGTGAACAGATTGCCCACCCGTACCCAGTTCACAACCACGTGATCGACTAACATACCGAGGTTACCACAAGTCAAAGTTATACGTTTACAAGCGCAAGACCAATCGAAAACCCCGAAAGCAATCTCGACCCAAAATGTATTATCCGTGAGTGTAGTCGAGTCTCGTACTCGTCATCTGTAATCGTCGGATAGAATATCCAGTACACGGTTGTCTTTCCAAATGAAATCTACATACAGAACTCGCTCTTGGCAAATGGGTGGCAATGGCGCAATCAGGAGCGAGTTCCCGTCCGGGTGCCAAGTGATTGGCAAATGTCTGGGGGAAAGCAACCATATGTTGATTTGTCTGTTAGTGTACTGGGTGTTTGAGGTATGTAGTATCCACGCTTGGTTGGGTGTGTCAGAGGACCATGGATGCGTTCACAACCCCAATTGGGGTACATCGGGAATGATTTTGTGGAACCGATGTGCCCGGCACACACTAAGTTTTGTTGCAAGTTAATAGTGTGCCATGTCCGGGGGGGTTGTGATTAAACTCTGTTGAATTGCGTACTGTGGTGATTGGGGTATGAAAGCCCCGCAGTTGCAATGATCGGACGCGCCTAGCGTGTCCTTTAGTTGATGGTAGGGAAATGAAGGCCCTTGTCAGCTCACCTAAGTATTCATGGAAGTTTGGCATAAGGTCGCTGTGGTAGGGGTATGAAGGCCCCGTCAGCGCATGCACAATCGGGCGCACGAGCGCTTAGCGGAGTCGAATGCCGCTCAAGTGCCTGTCCGGTGCATCGGGTGTGTGTGATACGAGGGCAATGAGGTTCGCACGGGGGCTCGCCTCCCGTGTGCTACCGGACTTGACAACATATAGAACGTGGTGTTTGCTCCTCCGGGTGCAATGGGACAATGAACATTCGAACGCAAAGTCGGAATTCTGGTTGATCCTACCAGTAATATACGCTCGTCTCAAAGGTTAAGCCATGCATGTCTAAGTACAAACAGATTTAATGTGAAACCGCATAAGGCTCAGTATAACAGCTATAATTTACGAGATCATCAACCTAGTTACTTGGATAACTGTGGAAAATCTAGAGCTAATACATGCAACATGCCAGGACCCTCGCGGGAACTGGTGCACTTATTAGTCAAACCAATCGCGGGTTCTCCGTGTCATTGAGTTGAAGTCTGGATAATGATGCTGATCGTATGGTCTCGCACCGACGACAGATCTCGCAAATATCTGCCCTATCAACTATGGATGGTAGTATAGAGGACTACCATGGTTGCAACGGGTAACGGGGAATCAGGGTTCGATTCCGGAGAGGGAGCCTGAGAAATGGCTACCACATCCAAGGAAGGCAGCAGGCGCGTAAATTACCCAATCCCGGGACGGGGAGGTAGTGACGAGAAATAACAATATGAAACTCTTTAATGATGTTTCATAATTGGAATGAGTAGAGCATAAATCCTTCTACGAGGATCAAGTGGAGGGCAAGTCTGGTGCCAGCAGCCGCGGTAATTCCAGCTCCACTAGCGTATATTAAAATTGTTGCGGTTAAAACGTTCGAAGTTGATACTTGTCCAACACAGTCCGGCTCCGCCGACCCGGTCAACCCGTGGTCGGTGGGCCAAGTCGGAATCTGGTTGCGACTCAATGGTGTGGTAGGGCACCAAGTCTGTGTCATGGTGTGCCCTTCAACGGGTGCAAGTGTAACATAGAGCTCGACCGCTCACGTTTACCTTGAACAAATTAGAGTGCTTAAAGCAGGGTGCCCAAACGCCCTAGAATAATCTTGCATGGAATAATGGAATACGACCTTGGTCTAATCTTTCATTGGTTTGTACTCAGACCGGAGGTAATGATTAACAGAAGTAGTTGGGGACACTAGTATTACGGCGCGAGAGGTGAAATTCGTAGACCGTCGTAAGACTAACTAAAGCGAAGGCATTTGTCAAGGATGCTTTCTTTAATCAAGAACGAAAGTTAGAGGATCGAAGGCGATTAGATACCGCCCTAGTTCTAACCGTAAACGATGCCAACTAGCAATTGGGAGACGCTACAACCAGGTGCTCTCAGTAGCTTCCGGGAAACCAAAGTCAGGTTCCGGGGGAAGTATGGTTGCAAAGTTGAAACTTAAAGGAATTGACGGAAGGGCACCACAATGAAATGGAGCTTGCGGTTCAATTTGACTCAACACGGGAAAACTTACCAGGTCCGAACTTATGGAGGTGAGACAGATTAATAGCTCTTTCTCAAATTTAAGGGTAGTGGTGCATGGCCGTTCTTAGTTCGTGGATTGATTTGTCTGGTTAATTCCGATAACGAACGTGACTCACATATGCTAACTAGAACGCAGTCAGCGTTAATGCGTCGATGCCGATTGGAACGGGTTAGGACCTTTCGGTGGAGTATGACCTGACACCTTCGCTGTTCGTGTGCGCAAGTGCACTTACGGTACGCTGCTTAGCAGGACAATTTGTGTTTAGCAAAATGAGATCGAGCGATAACAGGTCCGTGATGCCCTTAGATGTTCTGGGCTACACGCGTGCTACAATGTGGGTAGCAGCGTGTCTCCTATTCCGAGAGGAACGGGAAATCACTCAAATACTCACTTAGTAGGGATTATGGATTGCAATGGTCCATATGAACTCGGAACTTCTAGTAAGTGCTGGTCATCAGCCAGCGTTGAATACGTCCCTGCCCTTTGTACACACCGCCCGTCGCTACTACCGATGGATTATTTAGTGAGGTCTTTGGAGATGATCGTTCGCTGGATCCTCGTGAACCGCGTCTGCTTTATCGAAGTTGACCGAACTTGATGATTTAGAGGAAGTAAAAGTCGTAACAAGGTTTCCGTAGGTGAACCTGCGGAAGGATCATTAGTGGCCAAGTGATCCTTCCAGAAGTCCGAACCTGCGGGTTGAGACTTCGGCACAAGTTGCCATATGATAATTGACGAAACACTATAGAAGTCCGAACCTGCGGGTTGAGACTTAGGCACAAGTTGCCATATGAACATTGACGAAACACTATGAAGTCCGAACCTGCGGGTTGAGACTTAGGCACAAGTTGCCTTATACATGACTTCGAACAAATACACAAGTCCGAACCTGCGGGTTGAGACTTAGGCACAAGTTGCCTTATACATGACTTCGAACAAATACACAAGTCCGAACCTGCGGGTTGAGACTTAGGCACAAGTTGCCATATGAAAGTTGACGAAACACTAACAAGTCCGAACCTGCGGGTTGAGACTTAGGCACACGTTGCCTTATACATGACTTCGAACAAATACACAAGTCCGAACCTGCGGGTTGAGACTTAGGCACAAGTTGCCTTATACATACATTGGCCAAATAAACAGAAGTCCGAACCTGCGGGTTGAGACTTAGGCACAAGTTGCCATATTATATTCGATCAAACACTAAGTAGTCCGAACCTGCGGGTTGAGACTCAAGACCGTAACAAGATGTCACTATACAAGTCCGAACCTAAGGGTTGAGACTTAATGCGATCTAGATACCAAGTTGACATCCAATACCTGTTGAGCAAAACCAAAGATTCCCTGTTCTCGAATGATTACACTATATAACAGGGAATCTTGAAGAAATCAAGCAAGCGTGAAACAAAGTCATCACTTGGGCATGCTCGATAGCCAACCACATGACCTTAACCTAAGAGAGCATGCAAACCACATGATACCTATAAACGATTAACCCGCCCTAGTTCAATCGTTCACCAAGTGATGACTTCAGTATGGCTAAGAGAAAAACTTTTAAATGGGAAAAACTCTAAGTCCGAACCTCCGGGTTGAGACTTCCGCGTAGGAGGTGCGCCCACCTCCTATCCGAAAGATGATGAATCAGGGGTGTTCGGTCAGCAATGGTCGGATACCCCGTCGTAGTCCAACTATGACAATCAAGGTCAAGACCTCCGGGTTGAGACTTTCCGCGAGTACAAGCATAAAGGAACACGGACCAAGCCGTACCGAGAGAATCGGTACTAGAGCCCTCGTGGTTCTACATTGAGAGAGCCCTCGTGGTTCTCATTAGGGGCTTTATGCAAGTCGTACTCAATACTGTGGTGTGAAGTATAAAGTAGTCCTCGCCTGGTCCACGCTGCTTCGGCGGTCCTGGGTAAGATAGTTAATTCTAGCTTGCCCTATAGTGGAATGAGGACACTTAATGCTTCGTCTTTTAGCGGCGGCTAGACTCCTCCTCACGGGGAACGAGTTGACGCACACAGCGGCGGCTTACGCACTATGGCAATCATGGATGCCTGAAGATTCCGTGAAGTTCTCCCCTGGTCCACGCTGCCTCGGCAGTCCTGGGTAAAATGGAATATTTCCAGCTTGCCCTATAGTGGAAGAGGACTATCCAACAATACAAAGTCAAGACCTCCGGGTTGAGACTTTCCGCGTCGGTGGTGTCGCGCACCGCCTATCCGAAAGATGGTGTAACAGGGGTGTTCGATCAGCAATGGTCGGATGCCCCGTCATAGTCCAACTATGACAACCAAAGTCAAGACCTCCGGGTTGAGACTTTCCGCGTCCGGAGGTACGCGTACCGCCTACCCGAAAGATGGTGTGCTTCTGGGGTATTCGATGAGTCGGATACCCCGTCGTAGTCCAACTATGACAATACAAAGTCAAGACCTCCGGGTTGAGACTTCCGCGTCGGAGGTGCGCGCACCGCCTACCCGAAAGATGGTGAATCAGGGATGTTCGATCAGCAATGGTCGGATGCCCCGTCGTAGTCCAACTATGACAATCAAAGTCAAGACCTCCGGGTTGAGACTTCCGCGTCCGGAGGTACGCGTACCGCCTACCCGAAAGATGGTGAATCAGGGGTGTTCGATCAGCAATGGTCGGATGCCCCGTCGTAGTCCAACTATGACAATACAAAGTCAAGACCTCCGGGTTGAGACTTTTCGCGAGTACAAGCATAAAGGAACACGGACCAAGCCGTACCGAGAGAATCGGTACTAGAGCCCTCGTGGTTCTACATTGAGAGAGCCCTCGTGGTTCTCATTAGGGGCTTTATGCAAGTCGTACTCAATACTGTGGTGTGAAGTATAAAGTATAGAGTCCTCCACTGGTCCACGCTGCTCCGGCGGTCCTGGGTAAGATAGTTCATTCTAGCTTGCCCTATGTGGAAGAGGACTCAATACCCTACCTGTTGAGCTTGAAACAAAGTCATCACTTGGGCATGCTCATATTGCCATACACAATTACATTATATTCGAATGAGCATGCAAGCGACCCTATATAGACCGAACCAAAACGATAGATACCGCCGTAGTTCACCCCCACCAAGTGATGACTTCAGTATGGCTAGTGTGTGAAGTATAAAGTATAGTCCTCCCCTGGTCCACACTGCTTCGGCGGTCCTGGGTAAGATAGTTCATTCTAGCTTGCCCTATGTGGAAGAGGGCACATTACTCAATACTGTGGTGTTATGAACAAAGTATAGTCCTCCACTGGTCCACGCTGCTTCGGCGGTCCTGGGTAAGATAGTTAGTTCTAGCTTGCCCTATGTGGAAGAGGGCATACAAGACAAAGTATAGTTCTCCCCTGGTCCACGCTGCTTCGGCGGTCCTGGGTAAGATAGTTAATTCTAGCTTGCCCTATGTGGAAGAGAGCATACATGAACCAAGAACGAAGGTTATGATCGAGGAATGATTCGACAACTAACCGATGGTATGAAATGTGAAGAATTCAAGCAAGCACACAATCAAGTCATCACTTGGGCATGCTCGATAGCCAACCTCATGACATTAACCTAGTAGAGCATGCGAAAACCAATATATATGTAAACGATGCCTCCCTAGTTCAGCGCTTCAACCAAGTGATGACTTCAGAATGGCTAAATCAAATCGGTTCAAACCATACCATCGGTATCCTATTGAAACACACAAGTCGATATCAAACCTCATGATTGTGTAGTCCTCCACTGGTCCACGCCGCTTCGGCCGTCCTGGGTAAAATGGAACATTCCAGCTTGCCCTATGTGGAAGAGGGCACATTACTCAATACTGTGGTGTGAAGTATAAAGTTCAGTTCTCCCCTGGTCCACGCTGCTTCGGCGGTCCTGGGTAAGATAGTTCATTCTAGCTTGCCCTATGTGGAAGAGGACACTTCATACTTCGTCTCTAAGCGGCGGCTTGACTCCTCCCTACGGGGAACGGGTTTACGCGCACAGCGGCGGCTTACGCACTATGGCAGTCATGGATGCCTTACGTTTCTATGAAAAGTGTGTTCCTCCCCTGGTCCACGCTGCTTCGGCAGTCCTGGGTAAGATAGTTAGTTCTAGCTTGCCCTATGTGGAAGAGGACACGAAGACTTACTGTGGTGTGAAGCATAAAGTTCAGTTCTCCCCTGGTCCACGCCGCTTCGGCCGTCCTGGGTAAAATGGATTCATCCAGCTTGCCCTATGTGGAATGAGGACACTTTATGTTTCGTCTCTAAGCGGCGGCTTGCTCCTCCCTACGGGGAACGGGTATACGCGCACAGCGGCGGCTTACGTTATGGCAGTCATGGATGCCTTACGTTTCCATGAAAAGTGTGTTCCTCCCCTGGTCCACGCTGCTTCGGCAGTCCTGGGTAAGATAGTTAGTTCTAGCTTGCCCTATGTGGAAGAGGACACGTAGACTTACTGTGGTGTGAAGTATAAGGTTCAGTTCTCCCCTGGTCCACGCCGCTTCGGCCGTCCTGGGTAAAATGGATTCATCCAGCTTGCCCTATGTGGAATGAGGACACTTTATGCTTCGTCTCTAAGCGGCGGCTTGCTCCTCCCTACGGGGAACGGGTATACGCGCACAGCGGCGGCTTACGCAAGTTAGTCACCCTCGGCAGTGGATCACTCGGCTCATGGATCGATGAAGACCGCAGCTAACTGCGCGTCATAATGTGAACTGCAGGACACATGAACATTGATAAGTTGAACGCATATTGCACGTCGTGGGAACCTACCATGATGTACAGATGACTGAGCGCTTATATTTGAGAAATGTATCGCATACATTTAACTACGCCGTGACACCCGTCACGAGACGTGCACCATGATGTTAACTAGGGTCGCGACGACCCGCTAGCATTAAAGAACCCGTGGTTTACAATATACTGGCATTGGAATTCGAAGTATTTAGAGCGTCCGTGTTCCCGCGTGAGGCGGAAGTACGAGGAGAAGGCGTGCTTGTGGTGTCTGTGGTGGTGTTTACTGATGTCTAGCTTCAGCTTATTTATTTATTTAAATAGAAGCGAAGATGTCA
>NW_026525082.1:97500-127500 GCF_943734705.1 Anopheles coustani | reverse complement strand
CTGTTGTCCGAGACCACTTGCATGGTTAGCAAGCGTTGTGGTCTAATGGCCCTACCGGGCAAACACTTTGGGTTCGCGAGGACTTAGAGTGCTGGTAGTGGTTGGCGGACCCAACACTCTGGGTACCTCCGGGTACTTGGGGTTGGTTGAGGACTTGGTGAACAAACACTTGATATACACTCTTCGGATGTACTTCGGGTGTCACCTGTTGTCCGAGGCCACTTGCATGGTTAGCAAGCGTTGTGGTCTAATGGCCCTACCGGGCAAACACTTTGGGTTCGCAAGGACTTGGAGTGCCGGGACGGGTTGGCGGATCCAACACTCTGGGTACCTCCGGGTACTTGGGGTTGGTTGAGAACTTGGTGAAGATACCCCTGTCACCTTGTTCGAGGCCACTTGCATGGTCGCAAGCGTTGTGATACAATGGCCCTACCGGGCAAACACTTTGGGTTCGCAAGGACTTGGAGTGCCGGGACGGGTTGGCGGATCCAACACTCTGGGTACCTCCGGGTACTTGGGGTTGGTTGAGGACTTGGTGAGCAAACACTTGATATACGTTCTTCGGATGTACTTCGGGTGTCACCTGTTGTCCGAGGCCACTTGCATGGTCAACGGTTGAGGTGGTGATGGCGGGTCGGTGCTGTAGGGTGCCGGCCTGTTGGCTGCCTTGGCCGGGTTGGTTGGTTAACACTTGATTGGGCTTGCACCCGAGGGTAATGGCACTTGAAGGTGGGTACTGGCCGGCTGACCTGGTGTGATGGTTGGTTGGTGAACACTTGGCGGTACTTGCACTTGGCTGTGCTTGGACTTGAAGGTGGGATCCGGCTGGCCTAGGCCATTGGTGGTTGGTTGGTGGGTTAGCCCTTAGCTGGGCTGGCTGGCTGGCTGGCCATCGGTGGTGTGGTGTGGTGTGGTGTGTGGAGTCGAGCATCGCGCGCCGTTGCCTTCTTCGGAGTGTTGTAGGTACGCAAGTGCTTGCAATGCAAAGAGGTTGGTGATGGAGTGACATTGCCTTCACCATGGAGTTGCGGGTACTTAGGTACTTGCAAGGAGATGGTGGTATGGTGGTGTTGCGTGTGTGGTGTTCGATTAGAAAGATATAATTTCTAAGTCCGGATTAGTGCTGTCAGTGGGGCCGCCGCTAACAGGTCCTGCACGGCCACCGTGGGGCTTGACTTGGCGCTATTCCGGACTTGGGGCGATCACGATGTCCCCGTGCGGGACTTAGAAGATGGAAGAACACAAGTACCCTTATCCCATGACTTGTGAGCGATTGGCATACGTTACCACATGAAGAGAAAAATTGGCTAAGTCCCGGATCCATATTATATGAAGAGAAAAATCGGCTAAGTCCCGGATCCATATTATATGAAGAGAAAAATTGGCTAAGTCCCGGATCCATATTATATGAAGAGAAATATCGGCTAAGTCCAGGATCCATATATAATAACCTAATAATCGGCTAAGTCCCGGATCCATATTATATGAAGAGAAAAATCGGCTAAGTCCAGGATCCATATATAATAACCTAATAATCGGCTAAGTCCAGGATCCATATATAATAACCTAATAACAGGCTAAGTCCAGGATCCATATTATATGAAGAGAAAAATCGGCTAAGTCCGAGATTGGGTCTGTCAGACATACACTTTCAAGATACCACACAAGCAAGCAAGATGGCCTAGTGATGGATCCATATAATATGAAGAGAAAAATCGGCTAAGTCCGAGATTGGGTCTGTCGGAAATACACTATCAAGTTACCACACAAGCAAGCAAGATGGCCTAATGATGGATCCATATGATATGAAGAGAAAAATCGGCTAAGTCCAGGATCCATATAATATGAAGAGAAAAATCGGCTAAGTCCCAGATTGGGTCTGTCAGAAATACACTTCCAAGTTACCACACAAGCAAGCAAGATGGCCTAGTGATGGATCCATATGATATGAAGAGAAAAATCGGCTAAGTCCAGGATCCATATAATATGAAGAGAAAAATCGGCTAAGTCCCAGATTGGGTCTGTCAGAAATACACTTCCAAGTTACCACACAAGCAAGCAAGATGGCCTAGTGATGGATCCATATGATATGAAGAGAAAAATCGGCTAAGTCCCAGATTGGGTCTGTCAGAAATACACTTCCAAGTTACCACACAAGCAAGCAAGACGGCCTAGTGATGGATCCATATGATATGAAGAGAAAAATCGGCTAAGTCCAGGATCCATATAATATGAAGAGAAAAATCGGCTAAGTCCCAGATTGGGTCTGTCAGAAATACACTTCCAAGTTACCACACAAGCAAGCAAGATGGCCTAGTGATGGATCCATATTATATGAAGAGAAAAATCGGCTAAGTCCCAGATTGGGTCTGTCAGACATACACTATCAAGTTACCACACAAGCAAGCAAGATGGCCTAGTGATGGATCCATATGATATGAAGAGAAAAATCGGCTAAGTCCCAGATTGGGTCTGTCAGAAATACACTTCCAAGTTACCACATGAGCAAGCAAGATGGCCTAGTGATGGATCCATATAATATGAAGAGAAAAATCGGCTAAGTCCGAGATTGGGTCTGTCGGAAATACACTATCAAGTTACCACATGAGCAAGCAAGTTACCACATGAAGAGAAAGCCGGCAAAGTCCGGGAATGTTACCACATGAACTGGAAAATGGGCAAAAACCTACCTCTACAGGGAACGTGAATAAGTAAGGCTGTAGACATCGGATCGACAAGCCAAAGACTGATATGGTAAGGAAATGAGTAGTACAAGCTTTCCTGAGAGTTGCAGAGCTTAGACTGCATATGAACGGAAGTTATTAAGCGTCAAAGTCAGAGAAGTTACCCAAAGGAACACAAGTTCCAACTTAGAGCATGTATACCGCCTAGACGGTAAGAGGTACGGCCAGGCTGAGGAATAAGGAAATGTTGGCCAACATGTTCCCTAACTATCCCCCGAAGACCGCAAAGCAATCCAACATCAACCAAGAAAGTTATAGCCCGATCAAGGAAACACCTACTTTGCACCGATATTGCACCAAATACATGTACCAAGCACCTTCGGTTGCATACCTGCAGGGGTTTACCATAGTAGGCCATGGAAGACCGATATACCGAACATAATCACTTTCTATCTCCTCGGGTGTTTGAGATAGCGCTTTGCGGTACAAGAACGAAAGTTAGACTTTATCTTGGTGCATCTTTTTGCCCAAGATCACAAGACCCTATCTACCAAGGCAAGAAAGTTGTGTGGGGACAAAATGTCCAAAAGTGCCCAAAGTGGCACACTTGAACCATATATTCGAGAAAAACACAAGTGTGGGCCCGAGCTAGCAAGTTGAAATGTTCTGACCGTCAGTAGCCCTAGTTGAGGTGCACTTATCATTATATGAGGCCAACGTGCCAGCTAGTCTCTAAAGGGGCGATATGGGTGTTCCAAGGTTTGTACCCAATTGAGGAAAAAACAGGGTAAGGTACGGTGTACCGCGAATAACTCGGGCTATAGATGTCCGATCGATGAGTTTGGCATATGTATGGAAAGGTCTCGACGAGACCTAACTACCCTGAAAGTATGAAGGCAAAGACTTGAATGACCGGGAAGTTATTAAGTGCACAAGTGGTAAAGTTGCACCAAAGTCCATGTTACCCGAAGTGGTACATGAACACCCAATATTCGACCAAAACACAAGTTTAGAGACGAGCTAGCGAGCTACATTGTTCAGACCGTCAGTAGCCCGCATCAAGACACGCATTTCATTATATTGAGCCTAGCCGCTAGCTCGACTCGAAGTCGGTCATATGGTTGGTTGATGGTTTGGACCGACCACGTGGTGTACCAAGGTGATGTACCTTTCATGAATTAAAACTCTAACTGTATGGCACTGAGCGACAAGCTAAGGTGTGATTTGGAATAGTCTTGAGTGGGACTATTTAGGAAAAATGCGAACAAAAAATCACAAAGTCCTTGGGCGAAGCTATTAGCGAAACATAGAGCAAATTGGTACCAAAAACTATGGAAATGGGACTTGAGTCAAAAATAACCGCAAGTTGGAGAAGAGATAGCAAGCTTGCGTAGAACAATTATATTTGGTGCATGGTATCACCAACAAAAAAGTATATGGGGCCAAGGTGCTGGCTGGCCTCCAAAGTGGAGATATGGGCGATCCAAAGTTTGTACCCAAGTACGAACAAGTATGGAAAAAACAGGGTAAGGTACCAAGTACCATTAATAACTTCGGCTGTAGATGGCCGAGCGAGGCAAACGGCTCACCGTTGGAAAGGTCTTGGGGAGACCTATCTACCCTGAAAGTTTCATGAGGCTGAGTTGAAAGACCACGGAGATATTAGGTGATGATGGTCCAATTCGGGGACCAAGTCGCAGGAAATGGCGCTTGACCAAAATCACCCTTGGAAGGTGAATACCGGCTTACCGGTAAGAGATAGCGACTTGGCGTAGAATATTCATAAGTTGGGCGTGTAGAGACGCAACTTTTATTATATGGGGCCAACCCGGTCAGGGTGCTCCAAGTCGGTCGTTTGGTTGGTTTATGGTTTGGGCCGACCACGTGGTGTGCCAAGTTGAGGTACCTTTCATGAATTATAACTTGGTCAGTTTGCCACCGAGCGACAAGCTGCGGTGTGTTTTGGAATGGTCTTGAGTGGGACTATCAAGGAAAAATACCAATCGAAAATCAGCTTGTCCATGGCCGAAGCTATTAGTGAAACATATAGCAAAATGGGTCCAAAAACGAATGAAATGGGAATTGGACCAAGAATAACGGCAAGTTGGAGAAGAGATAGCAAGTTGGCGTAGAACAATTATATTTGGTGCATGGCATGACCAACAAAAAAGTATATGGGGCCAAGGTGCTAGCTGGCCTCCAAAGTGGAGATATGGGCGATCCAAAGTTTGTACCCAAGTACGAACAAGTATGGAAAAAACAGGGTAAGGTACCAAGTACCATTAATAACTTCGGCTGTAGATGGCCGAGCGAGGCAAACGGCTCACCGTTGGAAAGGTCTTGGGGAGACCTATCTACCCTGGAAGTTTCATGAGGCTGAGTTGAAAGACCACGGAGATATTAGGTGATGATGGTCGTATTCGGGGACCAAGTCGCAGGAAATGGCACTTGACCAAAATCACCCTTGGAAGGTGAATACCGGCTTACCGGTAAGAGATAGCGACTTGGCGTGGAATATTCATAAGTTGAGCGTGTCTAGACGCAACTTTCATTATATGGGGGCAACCCGGTCAGGGTGCTCCAAATCGGTCGTTTGGTCGGTTTATGGTTTGGACCGACCACGTGGTGTACCATGTTGAGGTACCTTTCATGAATTATAACTCGGTCAGTTTGCCACCGAGCGACAAGCTACGATGTGATTTGGATAGGTCTTGAGTGGGACTATCTAGGAAAAATACAAATAGAAAATCAGCATGTCCATGGCCGAAGCTATTAGTGAAACATATAGCAAAATGGGTCCAAAAACGAATGAAATGGGACTTGGACCAAGAATAACGGCAAGTTGGAGAAGAGATAGCAAGTTGGCGTAGAACAATTATATTTGGTGCATGGTATGACCAACAAAAAAGTATACGGGGCCAAGGTGCTGGCTGGCCTCCAAAGTGGAGATATGGGCGATACAAAGTTTGTACCCAAGTATGGCAAAAACTGGTAGAGGTACCTTTCATGAATTACTGCTCAGGCTGTATGGCACTTAGCGGGACGCTTGGCTCTGGTATGGAATAGTCTTGAGTGGGACTATCAAGGAAAAATACGAACAAAAAATCACCATGTCCACGGACGAAGGTATTAGCGAAACTTAGAGCGAAATTGCGACCAAGTCGCTGGAAATGGCCCTTGGACCAAGTATACCGTCAAGGCGGTACGAGATAGCGAGTTGACGTGGAATATTTATAAGTTTGCCTCCACGAGACGAAAGTTTAGTTATATGGGGCCAACCCGCTCAGGGTTGTCCAAGTCGGTCATATGGCTGATCGAAATTTTCGACCAAGTACTGAGAAAACAGGGTAAGGTACCGTGTACCTCGAATAACTTTGGCTGTAGATGTCCGAGCGAGGCAAACGGCATAGCGTTGGAAAGGTCTTGAGGTGTTCTAGGCACCCTGAAAGTTTGAAAAGGCTATCTGGAAAACTCGTGGAGATATTAGAGAAACATTGGGCCCAAAAGATACCAAGTCGCAGGAAATGGGCCCTCCAAGAACACCCTAAAATCCCAATTACGGCTAAGTTGCAGGCCAGCTAGCGAAGTGAAATGTTCTAGTTATGCCTAGAACACGTTAATGCGCAACTTTTTGAATCAGAACTTTTTTCGATATCTGGCCCCCAAAGGGGGGATATGGGCGATCAAAGGATTTTTCCAAGTTTCGGTACTTTTTACGGTATCGCTCATAGCTCCGGCTGTATGCAAGCAAATGACAATCTAAGACATGATTTGGAAAGGTATTGAGCAGTACTAACTTACGTTAGAACACAGCGAAGCGCTATCGGTTCATGGCAAGGCCGATATAAGCAGTCAAAGATGAAAAATGTTGACAAAATGAACAAAAATTACCTTGGTACGCGAATAGCGGCCAGGGATGAAGAGGTACGAAGGTGGTGTAGAAGAATTATAATTAGGGCTTGGTACGCTCTAAAAGTTTGCCGAAGACCGCAAAGCGCTCAGACCCATAGAAAGTGGCCATTTGGGCCGAACAGTGCGTGCAAAGAGGTGAAAATGCAAAAATTGCACTTTGGGGGGCGATTTGCGGGGGGAAGGAGGGGTCGGAGGGGAAAATGTCCCAGGACCAAAAAGTCTTATCTCGTCGAGATCTACAACATTGCCGAAGACCGCAAAGCGCTAGCTCGCAATCGAAAAATCGAGAATTTGAAAATTTTCTAAGTCTTGGGCTCCCTAAGGAAAAGTTTCAAAAATCACGTTTGTCCCCAATTTTGAAGGGGAAGGAGTCGGTTCCGGGGCATGGTGTCTTCGGCAAAAAGTCTTATCTTTTTGCGTACTTTCGACTAGTTCAATAAAAATTTTTGACCCAAAAATTGTTCGGCGGACCCCTAGGTCGAAAAACCCGAAAAAAGTCGAAAAAAGTCGAAAATGTCGAAAAATGAGAAAACCTCATATTCGGACTCTACACGAGCCCCAGATATTGAAAAGTGAAATCCGCGGTCGATTTGGAACAAAAAATTGACCTAGGCAAAGTTGTATGGAGGTAGGGACCCCTGAGAAAAAAGTTTGGTCCCGAGGCTCCTTGGACCACCAAGTCCCTAGGTCGGACCAAAATCGGAAAAAATCCGGCCAAAGTCGAAAGTGTCGAAAATTTTAAAAAACCCCTTTTGGGGCCCTATGGCCTCCCTAGATAATGAAAAGTGAGGTCCGCGGCCGATCCGGAAGAAAAACTTGACCTAGGCAAACTTGTATGACGGTGGGGACCCAAAAAAATTTCGATGAGTGTAGTTTAGACAGGCCGGAAAATGTATCGGTGGTCCGTATCAAGGGACGTCTTTTAGTTCCATGGGGTGGTGGTCGTCGAACAAAGTCGCCTAGGTCGACCACCAGAAAGACCAGTCGTGTTGTAATGGATGTTTTGACCACTTTACTAGGGAAACCTAGTAGGTCGAAGCAAATTTGGGGTTCGAGATGAGTTGGTGAAAGTTGGTCCAACCTAGGTGTGCTTGGTGGAGGTTGACCATGAAAGTAGAGCATGATGGGAATGACCATAACTTTGGTTCTAGATGTCGGATCGGTACACTTGAGGCAGTTTTGGAAAGGTGAAGGCCTGCTCTAGCTATGTTTCCTACCAAGCTAAGCGCCTACTAGTGACCCGGAGGAGGTATTAAGGGTCAAAGGCAAAAAGGGGTACCCTAAAGTGCATGTGACCAAGAAAATGGGAAAAACGGTATCGCCTATAGCTCAGGCTGTATGGCTCGGATCGGAAAGCTTGGATATGCGTTGGAAAGGTCTTGACGAGCGCTAGCTATGTGTCCCACCAAGCGAAGCGCTAGGTGTTGAGCAAGTCGGTCATATTAGAGGGCAAAGGTGAAAAATGGTGGTTTAGAGGCGAAAATTCACCTTATGATCGAAAATAGCGGGCGAACGATAAGAGCTACGAGCACGGCGTAGAACAATCATAAGTTCGTTACCACAAGACCTAACTTTGGCCAATATAAAGCGAGAAGATCGGAGGTACCCATCAGGGTGATATGGCTGGTTCAAAGTTGGACCAAAACGAGACTTGAGAAATGGGTTGAAACACGGTATCGCGAATAACTCAGGCTGTATGGAACGGATCGACAAGCTAAGATCAGTGTTGGAAAGGTCGAACCGAGCGCTAACTATAATCCCAAACAACCGAAGCGCTAAGTGTTGAGCAAAACTGAGTTATTAAGCGACAAAGTGGAAAAATAATACCAAAATGGCCAAAAATCACACAAGACCAAGAATACCGAGCAGGCGGTAAGAGATAGCGGGTTGACGTAGAATACTTATAAGTTTGCCTCTACGAGACCTAAAAGTCGGCCATAGACAGCGAGAAGATCGGACCACTCTGGAAGGGTGATACGAGTGGTCAAAAATTGGCAAAAATGAAACATGGCTAAAATGGATTTGACTTGTGCACCATATAGCTCCGGCTGTATGGCATGGATTGTTAAGCTAGGATATGTTTTGGAAAGGTAACACCCAGCGCTAGATACGACTAGAACAAAGCAAAGCGCTAACTAGCATGATTTGGAAGTTATTAAGCGACAAAGTCGAAAAATGTTACCAAAATTGAAACTCGAGTACATTGGGCCAAAAAGTACAAGTTGTGAAATTTGGACTTACGAGTAAAATACCGAGCAGGCGGTAAGAGATAGCGACTTAGCGTAGAATATTCATAAGTTGGGCGTGTTAAGACGCAACTTTCATTATATGGGGCCAACCCGGTCAGGGTGCTCCAAGTCGGTCGTTTGGTCGGTATATGGTTTGGGCCGACCACGTGGTGTACCATGTTGAGGTACCTTTCATGAATTATAACTCGGTCAGTTTGCCACCGAGCGACAAGCTACGGTGTGTTTTGGAATGGTCTTGAGTGGGACTATCAAAGAAAAATACAAATAGAAAATCAGCTTGTCCATGGCCGAAGCTATTAGTGAAACATATAGCAAAATGGGTCCAAAAACGAATGAAATGGGACTTGGACCAAGAATAACGGCAAGTTGGAGAAGAGATAGCAAGTTGACGTAGAACATTTATATTTTGTGCATGGTATGACCAACAAAAAAGTATATGGGGCCAAGGTGCTGGCTGGCCTCCAAAGTGGAGATATGGGCGATCCAAAGTTTGTACCCAAGTACGAACAAGTATGGAAAAAACAGGGTAAGGTACCAAGTACCATGAATAACTTCGGCTGTAGATGGCCGAGCGAGGCAAACGGCATACCGTTGGAAAGGTCTTGGGGAGACCTATCTACCCTGAAAGTTTCATGAGGCTGAGTTGAAAGACCACGGAGATATTAAGTGATGATGGTCCAATTCGGGGACCAAGTCGCAGGAAATGGCACTTGACCAAAATCACCCTTGGAAGGTGAATACCGGCTTACCGGTAAGAGATAGCGACTTGGCGTGGAATATTCATAAGTTGAGCGTGTCTAGACGCAACTTTCATTATATGGGGGCAACCCGGTCAGGGTGCTCCAAATCGGTCGTTTGGTCGGTTTATGGTTTGGACCGACCACGTGGTGTACCAAGTTGAGGTACCTTTCATGAATTATAACTCGGTCAGTTTGCCACCGAGCGACAAGCTACGATGTGATTTGGATAGGTCTTGAGTGGGACTATCTAGGAAAAATACAAATAGAAAATCAGCATGTCCATGGCCGAAGCTATTAGTGAAACATATAGCAAAATGGGTCCAAAAACGAATGAAATGGGACTTGGACCAAGAATAACGGCAAGTTGGAGAAGAGATAGCAAGTTGGCGTAGAACAATTATATTTGGTGCATGGTATGACCAACAAAAAAGTATACGGGGCCAAGGTGCTGGCTGGCCTCCAAAGTGGAGATATGGGCGATACAAAGTTTGTACCCAAGTATGGCAAAAACTGGTAGAGGTACCTTTCATGAATTACTGCTCAGGCTGTATGGCACTTAGCGGGACGCTTGGCTCTGGTATGGAATAGTCTTGAGTGGGACTATCAAGGAAAAATACGAACAAAAAATCACCATGTCCACGGACGAAGGTATTAGCGAAACTTAGAGCGAAATTGCGACCAAGTCGCTGGAAATGGCCCTTGGACCAAGTATACCGTCAAGGCGGTACGAGATAGCGAGTTGACGTGGAATATTTATAAGTTTGCCTCCACGAGACTAAAGTTTAGTTATATGGGGCCAACCCGCTCAGGGTTGTCCAAGTCGGTCATATGGCTGATCGAAATTTTCGACCAAGTACTGAGAAAACAGGGTAAGGTACCGTGTACCTCGAATAACTTTGGCTGTAGATGTCCGAGCGAGGCAAACGGCATAGCGTTGGAAAGGTCTTGAGGTGTTCTAGGCACCCTGAAAGTTTGAAAAGGCTATCTGGAAAACTCGTGGAGATATTAGAGAAACATTGGGCCCAAAAGATACCAAGTCGCAGGAAATGGGCCCTCCAAGAACACCCTAAAATCCCAATTACGGCTAAGTTGCAGGCCAGCTAGCGAAGTGAAATGTTCTAGGCATAACTAGAACACGTTAAGGCGCAACTTTTTGAATAAGAACTTTTTTCGATATCTGGTCCCCAAAGGGGGGATATGGGCGATCAAAGGATTTTTCCAAGTTTCGGTACTTTTTACGGTATCGCTCATAGCTCCGGCTGTATGCAAGCAAATGACAATCTAAGACATGATTTGGAAAGGTATTGAGCAGTACTAACTTACGTTAGAACACAGCGAAGCGCTATCGGTTCATGGCAAGGCCGATATAAGCAGTCAAAGATGAAAAATGTTGACAAAATGAACAAAAATTACCTTGGTACGCGAATAGCGGCCAGGGATGAAGAGGTACGAAGGTGGTGTAGAAGAATTATAATTAGGGCTTGGTACGCTCTAAAAGTTTGCCGAAGACCGCAAAGCGCTCAGACCCATAGAAAGTGGCCATTTGGGCCGAACAGTGCGTGCAAAGAGGTGAAAATGCAAAAATTGCACTTTGTGGGGCGATTTGCGGGGGGAAGGAGGGGTCGGAGGGCAAAATGTCCCTTGACCAAAAAGTCTTATCTCGTCGAGATCTACAACACTGCCGAAGACCGCAAAGCGCTAGCTCGCAATCGAAAAATCAAGAATTTGAAAATTTTCTAAGTCTTGGGCTCCCTAAGGAAAAGTTTCAAAAATCACGTTTGTCCTCAATTTTGAAGGGGAAGGAGTCGGTTCCGGGGCATGGTGTCTTCGGCAAAAAGTCTTATCTTTTTGCGTACTTTCGACTAGTTCAATAAAAATTTTTGACCCAAAATTTGTTCGGCGGACCCCTAGGTCGAAAAACCCGAAAAAATCCCAAAAAAGTCGAAAATGTCGAAAAATGAGAAAACCTCATATTCGGACTCTACACGAGCCCCAGATATTGAAAAGTGAAATCCGCGGTCGATTTGGAACAAAAAATTGACCTAGGCAAAGTTGTATGGAGGTAGGGACCCCTGAGAAAAAAGTTTGGTCCCGAGGCTCCTTGGACCACCAAGTCCCTAGGTCGGACCAAAATCGGAAAAAATCCGACCGAAGTCGAAAGTGTCGAAAATTTTAAAAAACCCCTTTTGGGGCCCTATGGCCTCCCTAGATAATGAAAAGTGAGGTCCGCGGCCGATCCGGAAGAAAAACTTGACCTAGGCAAACTTGTATGACGGTGGGGACCCAAAAAAATTTCGATGAGTGTAGTTTAGACAGGCCGGAAAATGTATCGGTGGTCCGTATCAAGGGACGTCTTTTAGTTCCATGGGGTGGTGGTCGTCGAACAAAGTCGCCTAGGTCGACCACCAGAAAGACCAGTCGTGTTGTAATGGATGTTTTGACCACTTTACTAGGGAAACCTAGTAGGTCGAAGCAAATTTGGGGTTCGAGATGAGTTGGTGAAAGTTGGTCCAACCTAGGTGTGCTTGGTGGAGGTTGACCATGAAAGTAGAGCATGATAGGAATGACCATAACTTTGGTTCTAGATGTCGGATCGGTACACTTGAGGCAGTTTTGGAAAGGTGAAGGCCTGCTCTAGCTATGTTTCCTACCAAGCTGAGCGCCTACTAGTGACCCGGAGGAGGTATTAAGGGTCAAAGGCAAAAAGGGGTACCCTAAAGTGCATGTGACCAAGAAAATGGGAAAAACGGTATCGCCTATAGCTCAGGCTGTATGGCTCGGATCGGAAAGCTTGGATATGCGTTGGAAAGGTCTTGACGAGCGCTAGCTATGTGTCCTACCAAGCGAAGCGCTAGGTGTTGAGCAAGTCGGTCATATTAGAGGGCAAAGGTGAAAAATGGTGGTTTAGAGGCGAAAATTCACCTTATGATCGAAAATAGCGGGCGAACGATAAGAGCTACGAACACGGCGTAGAACAATCATAAGTACGTTACCACAAGACCTAACTTTGGCCAATATAGAGCGAGAAGATCGGAGGTACCCATCAGGGTGATATGGCTGGTTCAAAGTTGGACCAAAACGAGACTTGAGAAATGGGTTGAAACACGGTATCGCGAATAACTCAGGCTGTATGGAACGGATCGACAAGCTAAGATCAGTGTTGGAAAGGTCGAACCGAGCGCTAACTATAATCCCAAACAACCGAAGCGCTAAGTGTTGAGCAAAACTGAGTTATTAAGCGACAAAGTGGAAAAATAATACCAAAATGGCCAAAAATCACACAAGACCAAGAATACCGAGCAGGCGGTAAGAGATAGCGGGTTGACGTAGAATACTTATAAGTTTGCCTCTACGAGACCTAAAAGTCGTCCATAGACAGCGAGAAGATCGGACCACTCTGGAAGGGTGATACGAGTGGTCAAAAATTGGCAAAAATGAAACATGGCTAAAATGGATTTGACTTGTGCACCGTATAGCTCCGGCTGTATGGCATGGATTGTTAAGCTAGGATATGTTTTGGAAAGGTAACACCCAGCGCTAGATACGACTAGAAGAAAGCAAAGCGCTAACTAGCATGATTTGGAAGTTATTAAGTGTCAAAGTCGAAAAATGTTACCAAAATTGAAACTCGAGTACATTGGGCCAAAAAGTACAAGTTGTGAAATTTGGACTTACGAGTAAAATACCGAGCAGGCGGTAAGAGATAGAGACTTGGTGTAGAACAATTATATGTTGGGCATGTTATAACCTATATTTGGCCCGAACATAGTGACGAGATCGGTGGTACCCAAAAGGGTGGTACAGGTGTTAGATGGTTTTCCCAGAGCATAAGCTCCACATGATATGGAAAACGGGAAACATCATAACTTCGGCTGTATGGCATGGAATGGAACGAACAAGGTATCGATGGAAAGAGAAAAGGTAGCGCTAACTATAATTCCTACCAAGCAAAGCGCTAGCATGTGACCGTTCGGGTGTTATTGTGAGTCAAAGTCAGAAATTGTTACCACGAGAGGCGAAAATCCGACTAAGTCCATGAATACCGGGCTGGCGGTAAGAGATACGGCTTGGCCGTAGAACATTTATAAGTTGGCCAATACAAGACCTAAGTTTCGTCCATAGACGACAAGAAGATCGAAGATACCTGAAGGTGAGATATGGGCGTCCCAAAGTGGGCCTTTGAAAAAGTGACAAACTTCCCTTATAACAGCATACACCAAATATCTCTGGCTCTATGGCACCGAATAAGAAGTTGAGCTCAGCGATAGAAAGGTGATAGTCAGCGCTAAATATCATACGAACAGAGTGAAGCGCTAAAGGGAAAGGATCTTGGTGATATAAGGTGACAAAGTCGAGAAAAGTTGCCTCAAAATCATGAAAAATGTGAAAAAATGGCTAAGTCCCGGGTGCCTTAAGGGCAGGTTAATCGAATGTACCGAGCTGGCGGTACGAGATAGAGACTTGGTGTAGAACAATTATATGTTTGGCATGGCAAGACCTACATTCGGTCAATACAAAGTGAGAAGATCAAAGATACCCGCAAGGGTGATATTGGTGTCCAAAGGAAAAAAGCACTAAGTCAAGAAGTCAGTATGCGATGAAACACGGACCAAGAGTACCAAGCAATTGGTGCAAGTTAGAGCCTTAATGGTTCAAGATAGAGACTTGGTGTAGAACAATTATAAGTTTGGCATAGCAAGACCTACATTTGGTCAATACATGGTGCGAAGATCAAAGATACCCGTAAGGGTGATATTGGTGTCCAAAGGTAAAAAACACTAAGTCTTGGGTAACTTATATGAAGAAAAAGAACCCTGATGGGTCATATGGAATTGATCGAAAAATCGGCTAAGTCCCAAAATGGGGATGTCAGAACTACACTCAAATGTTACCACACCAAGCAAGGCAAACTTATATGAAGGCAAGGACCCTGATGGGTCATATGGTATTTTACGAAAAATCGGCTAAGTCCCAAAATGGGGATGTCAGAACTACACTCAAATGTTACCACATCAAGCAAGGCAAACTTATATGAAGCAAAGGACCCTGATGGGTCATATGGTATTTTACGAAAAATCGGCTAAGTCCCAAAATGGGGATGTCTGAACTACACTCAAATGTTACCACATCAAGCAAGGCAAACTTATATGAAGGCAAGGACCCTGATGGGTCATATGGTATTTTACGAAAAATCGGCTAAGTCCCAAAATGATGATGTCAGAACTACACTCAAAGGTTACAACACCAAGCAAGGCAAACTTATATGAAGCAAAGGACCCTGATGGGTCATATGGTATTTTACGAAAAATCGGCTAAGTCCCAAAATGGGGATGTCAGAACTACACTCAAATGTTACCACACCAAGCAAGGCAAACTTATATGAAGCAAAGGACCCTGATGGGTCATATGGTATTTTACGAAAAATCGGCTAAGTCCCAAAATGGGGATGTCAGAACTACACTCAAATGTTACCACACCAAGCAAGGCAAACTTATATGAAGGCAAGGACCCTGATGGGTCATATGGTATTTTACGAAAAATCGGCTAAGTCCCAAAATGGGGATTTCAGAACTACACTCAAATGTTACCACACCAAGCAAGGCAAACTTATATGAAGCAAAGGACCCTGATGGGTCATATGGTATTTTACGAAAAATCGGCTAAGTCCCAAAATGGGGATGTCTGAACTACACTCAAATGTTACCACATCAAGCAAGGCAAACTTATATGAAGGCAAGGACCCTGATGGGTCATATGGTATTTTACGAAAAATCGGCTAAGTCCCAAAATGATGATGTCAGAACTACACTCAAAGGTTACAACACCAAGCAAGGCAAACTTATATGAAGCAAAGGACCCTGATGGGTCATATGGTATTTTACGAAAAATCGGCTAAGTCCCAAAATGGGGATGTCAGAACTACACTCAAATGTTACCACACCAAGCAAGGCAAACTTATATGAAGCAAAGGACCCTGATGGGTCATATGGTATTTTACGAAAAATCGGCTAAGTCCCAAAATGGGGATGTCAGAACTACACTCAAATGTTACCACACCAAGCAAGGCAAACTTATATGAAGCAAAGGACCCTGATGGGTCATATGGTATTGATTGAAAAATCGGCTAAGTCCCAAAATGGGGATGTCAGAACTACACTCAAATGTTACCACACCAAGCAAGGCAAACTTATATGAAGGCAAGGACCCTGATGGGTCATATGGTATTTTACGAAAAATCGGCTAAGTCCCAAAATGATGATGTCAGAACTACACTCAAAGGTTACAACACCAAGCAAGGCAAACTTATATGAAGCAAAGGACCCTGATGGGTCATATGGTATTTTACGAAAAATCGGCTAAGTCCCAAAATGGGGATGTCAGAACTACACTCAAATGTTACCACACCAAGCAAGGCAAACTTATATGAAGCAAAGGACCCTGATGGGTCATATGGTATTTTACGAAAAATCGGCTAAGTCCCAAAATGGGGATGTCAGAACTACACTCAAATGTTACCACACCAAGCAAGGCAAACTTATATGAAGGCAAGGACCCTGATGGGTCATATGGTATTTTACGAAAAATCGGCTAAGTCCCAAAATGATGATGTCAGAACTACACTCAAAGGTTACAACACCAAGCAAGGCAAACTTATATGAAGCAAAGGACCCTGATGGGTCATATGGTATTTTACGAAAAATCGGCTAAGTCCCAAAATGGGGATGTCAGAACTACACTCAAATGTTACCACACCAAGCAAGGCAAACTTATATGAAGGCAAGGACCCTGATGGGTCATATGGTATTGATTGAAAAATCGGCTAAGTCCCAAAATGGGGATGTCAGAACTACACTCAAATGTTACCACATCAAGCAAGGCAAACTTATATGAAGCAAAGGACCCTGATGGGTCATATGGTATTTTACGAAAAATCGGCTAAGTCCCAAAATGGGGATGTCAGAACTACACTCAAATGTTACCACATCAAGCAAGGCAAACTTATATGAAGCAAAGGACCCTGATGGGTCATATGGTATTTTACGAAAAATCGGCTAAGTCCCAAAATGATGGTGTCAGAACTACACTCAAAGGTTACAACACCAAGCAAGGCAAACTTATATGAAGCAAAGGACCCTGATGGGTCATATGGTATTTTACGAAAAATCGGCTAAGTCCCAAAATGGGGATGTCTGAACTACACTCATATGTTACCACACCAAGCAAGGCAAACTTATATGAAGGCAAGGACCCTGATGGGTCATATGGTATTTTACGAAAAATCGGCTAAGTCCCAAAATGGGGATGTCAGAACTACACTCAAATGTTACCACATCAAGCAAGGCAAACTTATATGAAGCAAAGGACCCTGATGGGTCATATGGTATTTTACGAAAAATCGGCTAAGTCCCAAAATGATGATGTCAGAACTACACTCAAAGGTTACAACACCAAGCAAGGCAAACTTATATGAAGCAAAGGACCCTGATGGGTCATATGGTATTTTACGAAAAATCGGCTAAGTCCCAAAATGGGGATGTCTGAACTACACTCATATGTTACCACACCAAGCAAGGCAAACTTATATGAAGCAAAAGACCCTGATGGGTCAAATGGTATTTTACGAAAAATCGGCTAAGTCCCAAAATGGGGATGTCAGAACTACACTCAAATGTTACCACACCAAGCAAGGCAAACTTATATGAAGGCAAGGACCCTGATGGGTCATATGGTATTTTACGAAAAATCGGCTAAGTCCCAAAATGATGATGTCAGAACTACACTCAAATGTTACCATACCAAGCAAGGCAAACTTATATGAAGGAAAGGACCCATATGGGTCATATGGTATTTTACGAAAAATCGGCTAAGTCCCAAAATGAGGATGTCAGAACTACACTAAAAAGTTGCCACACCAAGCAAGGCAAAGTACCTAGGTGAACCCTAGGAAGAAACACGGACCAAGTCAGATGGCCTAAGTCAATAGAACAAGTGACCTAGGCAAAGTTGTATGGCGCTGAGGACCCTGAAAAATCTGGTTAGTGTAGTTTAGACAGGGTAGGTTTTTGGGTCGGCCGAACCCCCTTATTTTGGGTTTTGGCCTCATCAAGAAGCTACACCTAGGCAAACTGCCTAGGGTGAAAGTGCGAAGACCAATCGAATAGTAAGACAAGTTTTGACCGATCGCCCTAGGCAAGCTTGTATGAAGAAAGGGACCCTAAGGGTCATATGGAAATACATGAAAAATCGGCTAAGTCCCAAAATTGGGATGTCAGAACTACACTAAAAAGTTACCACATCAAGCAAGGCAAACTACCTAGGTGAACCCTAGCAAGAAACACGGACCAAGTCAGATGGCCTAAGTCAAGAGTGCAAGTGACCTAGGCAAAGTTGTATGACGGTGAGGACCCTGAAAAATCTGGTTAGTGTAGTTTAGACAGGGGAGGTTTTTGGGTCGGCTGAACCTCCTTATTTTGGGTTTTGACCTCCTCAAGAAGCTACACCTAGGCAAACTGCCTAGGGTGAAAGTGCGAAGACCAATCGAATAGTAAGACAAGTTTTGACCGATCGCCCTAGGCAAGCTTGTATGAAGAAAGGGACCCTATGGGTCATATGGAAATACATGAAAAATCGGCTAAGTCCCAAAATTGGGATGTCTGAACTACACTAAAAAGTTACCACAGCAAGCAAGGCAAAGTACCTAGGTGAACCCTAGGAAGAAACACGGACCAAGTCAGATGGCCTAAGTCAAGAGTACAAGTGACCTAGGCAAAGTTGTATGGCGCTGAGGACCCTGAAAAATCGGGTTAGTGTAGTTCAGACAGGGGAGGTTTCTGGGTCGGCTGAACCTCCTTATTTCGGGTTTTGGCCTCCTCAAGAAGACAGACCTAGGCGAACTGCCTAGGGTGAAAGTGCGAAGACCAATCGAATAGTAAGACAAGTTTTGACCGATCGCCCTAGGCAAGCTTGTATGAAGAAAGGGACCCTATGGGTCATATGGAAATACATGAAAAATCGGCTAAGTCCCAAAATTAGGATGTCTGAACTACACTAAAAAGTTACCACATCAAGCAAGGCAAAGTACCTAGGTGAACCCTAGGAAGAAACACGGACCAAGTCGGATGGCCTAAGTCAAGAGTACAAGTGACCTAGGCAAAGTTGTATGGCGCTGAGGACCCTGAAAAATCGGGTTAGTGTAGTTCAGACAGGGGAGGTTTCTGGGTCGGCTGAACCTCCTTATTTCGGGTTTTGGCCTCCTCAAGAAGACAGACCTAGGCAAAGTGCCTAGGGTGAAAGTGCGAAGACCAATCGAATAGTAAGACAAGTTTTGACCGATCGCCCTAGGCAAGCTTGTATGAAGAAAGGGACCCTATGGGTCATATGGAAATATACGAGAAATCGGCTAAGTCCCGAAATTGGGATGTCTGAACTACACTAAAAAGTTACCACATCAAGCAAGGCAAAGTACCTAGGTGAACCCTAGGAAGAAACACGGACCAAGTCAGATGGCCTAAGTCAAGAGTACAAGTGACCTAGGCAAAGTTGTATGGCGCTAAGGACCATGAAAAATCGGGTTAGTGTAGTTAAGACAGGGGAGGTTTCAGGGTCGGCTGGACCTCCTTATTTCGGGTTTTGGCCTCCTCAAGAAGACAGACCTAGGCGAACTGCCTAGGGTGAAAGTGCGAAGACCAATCGAATAGTAAGACAAGTTTTGACCGATCGCCCTAGGCAAGCTTGTATGAAGAAAGGGACCCTATGGGTCATATGGAAATACATGAAAAATCGGCTAAGTCCCAAAATTAGGATGTCTGAACTACACTAAAAAGTTACCACATCAAGCAAGGCAAAGTACCTAGGTGAACCCTAGGAAGAAACACGGACCAAGTCGGATGGCCTAAGTCAAGAGTACAAGTGACCTAGGCAAAGTTGTATGGCGCTGAGGACCCTGAAAAATCGGGTTAGTGTAGTTCAGACAGGGGAGGTTTCAGGGTCGGCCGAACCTCCTTATTTCGGGTTTTGGCCTCCTCAAGAAGACAGACCTAGGCGAACTGCCTAGGGTGAAAGTGCGAAGACCAATCGAATAGTAAGACAAGTTTTGACCGATCGCCCTAGGCAAGCTTGTATGAAGAAAGGGACCCTATGGGTCATATGGAAATATACGAAAAATCGGCTAAGTCCCAAAATTGGGATGTCAGAACTACACTATAAAGTTACCACATTAGCAAGGCAGACTTGTATGAAGAACGGGACCCTGGTGAAAGTAGCAAATATCCCAAACCGAACATGAATATTATACACACAAGAGTACGAACATAAAGGAACACGGACCAAGCGTACCGAGAGAATCGGTACTATAGAACCCTCGTGGTTCTACACAAAGACTTTATGTTAGGGGTTCAAGCCCCATAGTACTCAAACGGTGACAGTAGCAAATATCCCAAAACGAACGTGAATCTTATTCACAAGAGTACGAACATAAAGGAACACGGACCAAGCGTACCGAGAGAATCGGTACTATAGAGCCCTCGTGGTTCTACACAAAGACTTTATGTTCGGGGTTCACACCCCAAATCGAACGTGGAATTTACTTTCTGATGGTCATGCGGTCGTCCAAAGGGGTCTAGTATCCTGGGATGACAAGCATCACGGGCACAGCTCGTATCAAAACAGTCGAAGAGGCCCGCGAAAGCTTGCTTTCCATGGCTATGCGATGCACAAATTGAGTTTACTCACCGTAGTATAAAACGAACGAACCGAACCTATCCGAGTAGGGATAATGGGCGCAGTAACATACTTCTGTGACCCAGCGAGAGTTGAACGAGGTGACATGAACTGTCAGTGGCTTATATCAGATGGGATACATACATGAGATTGCTTTCAAATCTACACTCGAAAACCTAACCAAGTAAAAGCGAACGTGGGGAGGATTCGAAACTGGTAACGAAATCTTAAGCTGGAAAGAGTCATCACTATGGATACATATTATGCGAAACCAATCAAGTGCTCAGTACTGATCCAAAACCTAAGAGCACTAGTGAACACCTTATTCTCACCCTAGTTCACATCCAAGTGATCGACCACGTGTGTGAAGCAAAGACCAATCGAATTCCTCAATGGACCGAACACTATGAACAAATGGCCAAAAACGTTATAACTATCCAAACATACTACTATCTAGCGAAAGTCATCACGATGGAACCATACCATGATCTTTAACCTATAGCGCTCACCATATTCCTACCCAGAGTGCAAGTGAACAGATTGCCCACCCTTACCCAGTTCACAACCACGTGATCGACTAACATACCGAGGTTACCACAAGTCAAAGTTATACGTTTACAAGCGCAAGACCAATCGAAAACCCCGAAAGCAATCTCGACCCAAAATGTATTATCCGTGAGTGTAGTCGAGTCTCGTACTCGTCATCTGTAATCGTCGGATAGAATATCCAGTACACGGTTGTCTTTCCAAATGAAATCTACATACAGAACTCGCTCTTGGCAAATGGGTGGCAATGGCGCAATCAGGAGCGAGTTCCCGTCCGGGTGCCAAGTGATTGGCAAATGTCTGGGGGAAAGCAACCATATATTGATTTGTCTGTTAGTGTACTGGGTGTTTGAGGTATGTAGTATCCACGCTTGGTTGGGTGTGTCAGAGGACCATGGATGCGTTCACAACCCCAATTGGGGTACATCGGGAATGATTTTGTGGAACCGATGTGCCCGGCACACACTAAGTTTTGTTGCAAGTTAATAGTGTGCCATGTCCGGGGGGGTTGTGATTAAACTCTGGTGAATTGCGTACTGTGGTGATTGGGGTATGAAAGCCCCGCAGTTGCAATGATCGGACGCGCCTAGCGTGTCCTTTAGTTGATGGTAGGGAAATGAAGGCCCTTGTCAGCTCACCTAAGTATTCATGGAAGTTTGGCATAAGGTCGCTGTGGTAGGGGTATGAAGGCCCCGTCAGCGCATGCACAATCGGGCGCACGAGCGCTTAGCGGAGTCGAATGCCGCTCAAGTGCCTGTCCGGTGCATCGGGTGTGTGTGATACGAGGGCAATGAGGTTCGCACGGGGGCTCGCCTCCCGTGTGCTACCGGACTTGACAACATATAGAACGTGGTGTTTGCTCCTCCGGGTGCAATGGGACAATGAACATTCGAACGCAAAGTCGGAATTCTGGTTGATCCTACCAGTAATATACGCTCGTCTCAAAGGTTAAGCCATGCATGTCTAAGTACAAACAGATTTAATGTGAAACCGCATAAGGCTCAGTATAACAGCTATAATTTACGAGATCATCAACCTAGTTACTTGGATAACTGTGGAAAATCTAGAGCTAATACATGCAACATGCCAGGACCCTCGCGGGAACTGGTGCACTTATTAGTCAAACCAATCGCGGGTTCTCCGTGTCATTGAGTTGAAGTCTGGATAATGATGCTGATCGTATGGTCTCGTACCGACGACAGATCTCGCAAATATCTGCCCTATCAACTATGGATGGTAGTATAGAGGACTACCATGGTTGCAACGGGTAACGGGGAATCAGGGTTCGATTCCGGAGAGGGAGCCTGAGAAATGGCTACCACATCCAAGGAAGGCAGCAGGCGCGTAAATTACCCAATCCCGGGACGGGGAGGTAGTGACGAGAAATAACAATATGAAACTCTTTAATGATGTTTCATAATTGGAATGAGTAGAGCATAAATCCTTCTACGAGGATCAAGTGGAGGGCAAGTCTGGTGCCAGCAGCCGCGGTAATTCCAGCTCCACTAGCGTATATTAAAATTGTTGCGGTTAAAACGTTCGAAGTTGATACTTGTCCAACACAGTCCGGCTCCGCCGACCCGGTCAACCCGTGGTCGGTGGGCCAAGTCGGAATCTGGTTGCGACTCAATGGTGTGGTAGGGCACCAAGTCTGTGTCATGGTGTGCCCTTCAACGGGTGCAAGTGTAACATAGAGCTCGACCGCTCACGTTTACCTTGAACAAATTAGAGTGCTTAAAGCAGGGTGCCCAAACGCCCTAGAATAATCTTGCATGGAATAATGGAATACGACCTTGGTCTAATCTTTCATTGGTTTGTACTCAGACCGGAGGTAATGATTAACAGAAGTAGTTGGGGACACTAGTATTACGGCGCGAGAGGTGAAATTCGTAGACCGTCGTAAGACTAACTAAAGCGAAGGCATTTGTCAAGGATGCTTTCTTTAATCAAGAACGAAAGTTAGAGGATCGAAGGCGATTAGATACCGCCCTAGTTCTAACCGTAAACGATGCCAACTAGCAATTGGGAGACGCTACAACCAGGTGCTCTCAGTAGCTTCCGGGAAACCAAAGTCAGGTTCCGGGGGAAGTATGGTTGCAAAGTTGAAACTTAAAGGAATTGACGGAAGGGCACCACAATGAAATGGAGCTTGCGGTTCAATTTGACTCAACACGGGAAAACTTACCAGGTCCGAACTTATGGAGGTGAGACAGATTAATAGCTCTTTCTCAAATTTAAGGGTAGTGGTGCATGGCCGTTCTTAGTTCGTGGATTGATTTGTCTGGTTAATTCCGATAACGAACGTGACTCACATATGCTAACTAGAACGCAGTCAGCGTTAATGCGTCGATGCCGATTGGAACGGGTTAGGACCTTTCGGTGGAGTATGACCTGACACCTTCGCTGTTCGTGTGCGCAAGTGCACTTACGGTACGCTGCTTAGCAGGACAATTTGTGTTTAGCAAAATGAGATCGAGCGATAACAGGTCCGTGATGCCCTTAGATGTTCTGGGCTACACGCGTGCTACAATGTGGGTAGCAGCGTGTCTCCTATTCCGAGAGGAACGGGAAATCACTCAAATACTCACTTAGTAGGGATTATGGATTGCAATGGTCCATATGAACTCGGAACTTCTAGTAAGTGCTGGTCATCAGCCAGCGTTGAATACGTCCCTGCCCTTTGTACACACCGCCCGTCGCTACTACCGATGGATTATTTAGTGAGGTCTTTGGAGATGATCGTTCGCTGGATCCTCGTGAACCGCGTCTGCTTTATCGAAGTTGACCGAACTTGATGATTTAGAGGAAGTAAAAGTCGTAACAAGGTTTCCGTAGGTGAACCTGCGGAAGGATCATTAGTGGCCAAGTGATCCTTCCAGAAGTCCGAACCTGCGGGTTGAGACTTCGGCACAAGTTGCCATATGATAATTGACGAAACACTATAGAAGTCCGAACCTGCGGGTTGAGACTCAGGCACAAGTTGCCATATGAAAGTTGACGAAACACTAACAAGTCCGAACCTGCGGGTTGAGACTTAGGCACACGTTGCCTTATACATGACTTCGAACAAATACACAAGTCCGAACCTGCGGGTTGAGACTTAGGCACAAGTTGCCTTATACATGACTTCGAACAAATACACAAGTCCGAACCTGCGGGTTGAGACTTAGGCACAAGTTGCCATATGAAAGTTGACGAAACACTAACAAGTCCGAACCTGCGGGTTGAGACTTAGGCACACGTTGCCTTATACATGACTTCGAACAAATACACAAGTCCGAACCTGCGGGTTGAGACTTAGGCACAAGTTGCCTTATACATACATTGGCCAAATAAACAGAAGTCCGAACCTGCGGGTTGAGACTTAGGCACAAGTTGCCATATTATATTCGATCAAACACTAAGTAGTCCGAACCTGCGGGTTGAGACTCAAGACCGTAACAAGATGTCACTATACAAGTCCGAACCTGCGGGTTGAGACTTAATGCGATCTAGATACCAAGTTGACATCCAATACCTGTTGAGCAAAACCAAAGATTCCCTGTTCTCGAATGAATACACTATATAACAGGGAATCATGAAGAAATCAAGCAAGCGTGAAACAAAGTCATCACTTGGGCATGCTCGATAGCCAACCACATGACATTAACCTAAGAGAGCATGCAAACCACATGATACCTATAAACGATTAACCCGCCCTAGTTCAATCGTTCGCCAAGTGATGACTTCAGTATGGCTAAGAGAAAAACTTTTAAATGGGAAAAACTCTAAGTCCGAACCTCCGGGTTGAGACTTTCCGCGTCCGGAGGTACGCGTACCGCCTACCCGAAAGATGATGAATCAGGGGTGTCCGATCAGCAATGGTCGGATGCCCCGTCGTAGTCCAACTATGACAATCAAAGTCAAGACCTCCGGGTTGAGACTTTCCGCGTCCGGAGGTACGCGTACCGCCTACCCGAAAGATGGTGTGCTTCTGGGGTATTCGATGAGTCGGATACCCCGTCGTAGTCCAACTATGACAATACAAAGTCAAGACCTCCGGGTTGAGACTTCCGCGTCGGAGGTGCGCGCACCGCCTACCCGAAAGATGATGAATCAGGGGTGTTCGATCAGCAATGGTCGGATGCCCCGTCGTAGTCCAACTATGACAATCAAAGTCAAGACCTCCGGGTTGAGACTTTCCGCGAGTACAAGCATAAAGGAACACGGACCAAGCCGTACCGAGAGAATCGGTACTAGAGCCCTTGTGGTTCTACATTGAGAGAGCCCTCGTGGTTCTCATTAGGGGCTTTATGCAAGTCGTACTCAATACTGTGGTGTGAAGTATAAAGTAGTCCTCGCCTGGTCCACGCTGCTTCGGCGGTCCTGGGTAAGATAGTTCATTCTAGCTTGCCCTATAGTGGAATGAGGACACTTAATGCTTCGTCTTTTAGCGGCGGCTAGACTCCTCCTCACGGGGAACGAGTTGACGCACACAGCGGCGGCTTACGCACTATGGCAATCATGGATGCCTGAAGATTCCGTGAAGTTCTCCCCTGGTCCACGCTGCCTCGGCAGTCCTGGGTAAAATGGAATATTTCCAGCTTGCCCTATAGTGGAAGAGGACTATCCAACAATACAAAGTCAAGACCTCCGGGTTGAGACTTTCCGCGTCGGTGGTGTCGCGCACCGCCTATCCGAAAGATGGTGTAACAGGGGTGTTCGATCAGCAATGGTCGGATGCCCCGTCATAGTCCAACTATGACAACCAAAGTCAAGACCTCCGGGTTGAGACTTTCCGCGTCCGGAGGTACGCGTACCGCCTACCCGAAAGATGGTGTGCTTCTGGGGTATTCGATGAGTCGGATACCCCGTCGTAGTCCAACTATGACAATACAAAGTCAAGACCTCCGGGTTGAGACTTCCGCGTCGGAGGTGCGCGCACCGCCTACCCGAAAGATGATGAATCAGGGGTGTTCGATCAGCAATGGTCGGATGCCCCGTCGTAGTCCAACTATGACAATCAAAGTCAAGACCTCCGGGTTGAGACTTCCTCGTCCGGAGGTACGCGTACCGCCTACCCGAAAGATGGTGAATCAGGGGTGTTCGATCAGCAATGGTCGGATGCCCCGTCGTAGTCCAACTATGACAATCAAAGTCAAGACCTCCGGGTTGAGACTTTCTGCGAGTACATGCATAAAGGAACACGGACCAAGCCGTACCGAGAGAATCGGTACTAGAGCCCTCGTGGTTCTACATTGAGAGAGCCCTCGTGGTTCTCATTAGGGGCTTTATGCAAGTCGTACTCAATACTGTGGTGTGAAGTATAAAGTATAGAGTCCTCAACTGGTCCACGCTGCTCCGGCGGTCCTGGGTAAGATAGTTCATTCTAGCTTGCCCTATGTGGAAGAGGACTCAATACCCTACCTGTTGAGCTTGAAACAAAGTCATCACTTGGGCATGCTCATATTGCCATACAATATTCCATTATCTACTAATGAGCATGCAGCTATATGATTATAACCTGTAAACGATTACCCCGCCGTAGTTCAGCGCTTCAACCAAGTGATGACTTCAGTATGGCTAGTGTGTGAAGTATAAAGTATAGTCCTCCCCTGGTCCACACTGCTTCGGCGGTCCTGGGTAAGATAGTTAGTTCTAGCTTGCCCTATGTGGAAGAGGACACCATACTTAATACTGTGGTGTAATGAACAAAGTATAGTCCTCCACTGGTCCACGCTGCTTTGCAGTCCTGGGTAAGATAGTTAGTTCTAGCTTGCCCTATGTGGAAGAGGGCATACAAGACAAAGTATAGTTCTCCCCTGGTCCACGCTGCTCCGGCGGTCCTGGGTAAGATAGTTAATTCTAGCTTGCCCTATGTGGAAGAGGACTCAATACCCTACCTGTTGAGCTTGAAACAAAGTCATCACTTGGGCATGCTCTATAGCCAATCACATGACATTAACCTAAGAGAGCATGCAGCGTATTATCCCAATGCAAAGTAAACGATAGACTCGCCCTAGTTCAGTGCTTCAACCAAGTGATGACTTCAATTTGGCAAGTGTGTGAAGTATAAAGTATAGTCCTCCCCTGGTCCACACTGCTTCGGCGGTCCTGGGTAAGATAGTTAATTCTAGCTTGCCCTATGTGGAAGAGGACACCATACTTAATACTGTGGTGTAATGAACAAAGTATAGTCCTCCACTGGTCCACGCTGCTCCGGCGGTCCTGGGTAAGATAGTTTATTCTAGCTTGCCCTATGTGGAAGAGGGCATACAAGACAAAGTATAGTTCTCCCCTGGTCCACGCTGCTTCGGCGGTCCTGGGTAAGATAGTTAATTCTAGCTTGCCCTATGTGGAAGAGAGCATACATGAACCAAGAACGAAGGTTATGATCGAGGAATGATTCGACAACTAACCGATGGTATGAAATGTGAAGAATTCAAGCAAGCACACAATCAAGTCATCACTTGGGCATGCTCGATAGCCAACCCTATGACATTAACCTAGTAGAGCATGCGAAAACCAATATATATGTAAACGATGCCCCTCCCTAGTTCAGCGCTTCAACCAAGTGATGACTTCAGAATGGCTAAATCAAATCGGTTCAAAACATACCATCGGTACCCTATTGAAACACACAAGTCGATATCAAACCTCATGATTGTGTAGTCCTCCACTGGTCCACACTGCTCCGGCGGTCCTGGGTAAGATAGTTCATTCTAGCTTGCCCTATGTGGAAGAGGGCACATTACTCAATACTGTGGTGTTATGAACAAAGTATAGTCCTCCACTGGTCCACGCTGCTTCGGCGGTCCTGGGTAAGATAGTTAGTTCTAGCTTGCCCTATGTGGAAGAGGGCATACAAGACAAAGTATAGTTCTCCCCTGGTCCACGCTGCTTCGGCGGTCCTGGGTAAGATAGTTAATTCTAGCTTGCCCTATGTGGAAGAGAGCATACATGAACCAAGAACGAAGGTTATGATCGAGGAATGATTCGACAACTAACCGATGGTATGAAATGTGAAGAATTCAAGCAAGCACACAATCAAGTCATCACTTGGGCATGCTCGATAGCCAACCACATGACATTAACCTAGTAGAGCATGCGAAAACCAATATATATGTAAACGATGCCTCCCTAGTTCAGCGCTTCAACCAAGTGATGACTTCAGAATGGCTAAATCAAATCGGTTCAAACCATACCATCGGTATCCTATTGAAACACACAAGTCGATATCAAACCTCATGATTGTGTAGTCCTCCACTGGTCCACGCCGCTTCGGCCGTCCTGGGTAAAATGGAACATTCCAGCTTGCCCTATGTGGAAGAGGGCACATTACTCAATACTGTGGTGTGAAGTATAAAGTTCAGTTCTCCCCTGGTCCACGCTGCTTCGGCGGTCCTGGGTAAGATAGTTCATTCTAGCTTGCCCTATGTGGAAGAGGACACTTCATACTTCGTCTCTAAGCGGCGGCTTGACTCCTCCCTACGGGGACCGGGTTTACGCGCACAGCGGCGGCTTACGCACTATGGCAGTCATGGATGCCTTACGTTTCTATGAAAAGTGTGTTCCTCCCCTGGTCCACGCTGCTTCGGCAGTCCTGGGTAAGATAGTTAGTTCTAGCTTGCCCTATGTGGAAGAGGACACGAAGACTTACTGTGGTGTGAAGCATAAAGTTCAGTTCTCCCCTGGTCCACGCCGCTTCGGCCGTCCTGGGTAAAATGGATTCATCCAGCTTGCCCTATGTGGAATGAGGACACTTTATGTTTCGTCTCTAAGCGGCGGCTTGCTCCTCCCTACGGGGAACGGGTATACGCGCACAGCGGCGGCTTACGTTATGGCAGTCATGGATGCCTTACGTTTCCATGAAAAGTGTGTTCCTCCCCTGGTCCACGCTGCTTCGGCAGTCCTGGGTAAGATAGTTAGTTCTAGCTTGCCCTATGTGGAAGAGGACACGTAGACTTACTGTGGTGTGAAGTATAAGGTTCAGTTCTCCCCTGGTCCACGCCGCTTCGGCCGTCCTGGGTAAAATGGATTAATCCAGCTTGCCCTATGTGGAATGAGGACACTTTATGCTTCGTCTCTAAGCGGCGGCTTGCTCCTCCCTACGGGGAACGGGTATACGCGCACAGCGGCGGCTTACGCAAGTTAGTCACCCTCGGCAGTGGATCACTCGGCTCATGGATCGATGAAGACCGCAGCTAACTGCGCGTCATAATGTGAACTGCAGGACACATGAACATTGATAAGTTGAACGCATATTGCACGTCGTGGGAACCTACCATGATGTACAGATGACTGAGCGCTTATATTTGAGAAATGTATCGCATACATTTAACTACGCCGTGACACCCGTCACGAGACGTGCACCATGATGTTAACTAGGGTCGCGACGACCCGCTAGCATTAAAGAACCCGTGGTTTACAATATACTGGCATTGGAATTCGAAGTATTTAGAGCGTCCGTGTTCCCGCGTGAGGCGGAAGTACGAGGAGAAGGCGTGCTTGTGGTGTCTGTGGTGGTGTTTACTGATGTCTAGCTTCAGCTTATTTATTTATTTAAATAGAAGCGAAGATGTCAAAGTAGCGTCGAAGCAGCAGCGGTAGCACAAATGATTCAAGTATGGAAGTTGACCAAAGGAACACAAACAAACTAGCGTATGGGCAATGGAAGGTATCAGTGAGTTAAACCACACGCGGGCTAACAGCCCGTTAACCGAGTCCAACGGTACATATTGGACATTGAAACAAAGTAGTCGCAAGCCAGATGTGACGATAACAACCGCAAGGTACATAAGCCTCAGTTCATGTGTGACAACCCCCTGAATTTAAGCATATTAATAAGGGGAGGAAAAGAAACCAACCGGGATTCCCTGAGTAGCTGCGAGCGAAACGGGAGAAGCTCAGCACGTAGGGGTGGCGGCCTGTCCGTCTATCCGATTCCGTGTACTGGTGCGTCTCACTATCCGTCATCTTAGCGCTTTTCAAGTCCAACTTGAATGTGGCTCAGAACCCATAGAGGGTGATAGGCCCGTAGAACAGCGCCCGTTGGATGATGGACCGAGCGTGCCATGGAGTCGTGTTGCTTGATAGTGCAGCACTAAGTGGGAGGTAAACTCCTTCTAAAGCTAAATACAACCATGAGACCGATAGTAAACAAGTACCGTG